>NW_027211752.1:0-141438 GCF_022749685.1 Semicossyphus pulcher
CGATGAAAATCAATTAACGATGAAATCAGTTAACGATGAAATCAGTTAAATGAAGATGAAATCAGTTAACGATGAAATCAGTTAACGATGAAATCAGTTAAATGAAGATGAAATCAGTTAACGATGAAATCAGTTAACGATGAAATCAGTTAACGATGAAATCAGTTAAATGAAGATGAAATCAGTTAACGATGAAATCAGTTAACGATGAAATCAATTAAATGAAGATGAAATCAGTTAACGATGAAATCAGTTAAATGAAGAATGAAAATGAAATCAGTTAAATGAAGATGAAATCAGTTAACGATGAAATCAGTTAACGATGAAATCAGTTAAATGAAGATGAAATCAGTTAACGATGAAATCAGTTAACGATGAAATCAGTTAACGATGAAATCAATTAATGAAGATGAAATCAGTTAACGATGAAATCAGTTAAATGAAGATGAAATCAGTTAACGATGAAATCAGTTAAAGATGAAATCAGTTAACGATGAAATCAGTTAACGATGAAATCAGTTAACGATGAAATCAGTTAAATGAAGATGAAATCAGTTAACGATGAAATCAGTTAAATGAAGAATGAAAATGAAATCAGTTAAATGAAGATGAAATCAGTTAACGATGAAATCAGTTAACGATGAAATCAGTTAACGAGGAAATCAGTTAAATGAAGATGAAATCAGTTAACGATGAAATCAGTTAACAATGAAATCAGTTAAATGAAGATGAAATCAGTTAACGATGAAATCAGTTAACGATGAAATCAGTTAACGATGAAATCAGTTAAATGAAGATGAAATCAGTTAAAGATGAAATCAGTTAACGATGAAATCAGTTAACGATGAAATCAGTTAAATGAAGATGAAATCAGTTAACGATGAAATCAGTTAACGATGAAATCAATTAACGATGAAATCAGTTAAATGAAGATGAAATCAGTTAACGATGAAATCAGTTAAAGATGAAATCAGTTAAATGAAGAATGAAGATGAAATCAGTTAACGATGAAATCAATTAACGATGAAATCAGTTAACGATGAAATCAGTTAAATGAAGATGAAATCAGTTAACGATGAAATCAGTTAACGATGAAATCAGTTAAATGAAGAATGAAAATGAAATCAGTTAACGATGAAATCAATTAACGATGAAATCAGTTAACGATGAAATCAGTTAAATGAAGATGAAATCAGTTAACGATGAAATCAGTTAACGATGAAATCAGTTAAATGAAGATGAAATCAGTTAACGATGAAATCAGTTAACGATGAAATCAGTTAACGATGAAATCAGTTAAATGAAGATGAAATCAGTTAACGATGAAATCAGTTAACGATGAAATCAGTTAACGATGAAATCAATTAAATGAAGATGAAATCAGTTAACGATGAAATCAGTTAACGATGAAATCAGTTAAATGAAGATGAAATCAGTTAAATGAAGATGAAATCAGTTAACGATGAAATCAGTTAACGATGAAATCAGTTAACGATGAAATCAGTTAAATGAAGATGAAATCAGTTAAAGATGAAATCAGTTAACGATGAAATCAGTTAACGATGAAATCAGTTAAATGAAGATGAAATCAGTTAACGATGAAATCAGTTAACGATGAAATCAATTAACGATGAAATCAGTTAAATGAAGATGAAATCAGTTAACGATGAAATCAGTTAAAGATGAAATCAGTTAACGATGAAATCAGTTAACGATGAAATCAGTTAAATGAAGATGAAATCAGTTAAATGAAGATGAAATCAGTTAACGATGAAATCAGTTAAAGATGAAATCAGTTAAATGAAGAATGAAGATGAAATCAGTTAACGATGAAATCAGTTAAATGAAGATGAAATCAGTTAACGATGAAATCAATTAACGATGAAATCAGTTAACGATGAAATCAATTAACGATGAAATCAGTTAAATGAAGATGAAATCAGTTAACGATGAAATCAGTTAAAGATGAAATCAGTTAAATGAAGAATGAAGATGAAATCAGTTAACGATGAAATCAGTTAACGATGAAATCAGTTAACGATGAAATCAATTAACGATGAAATCAGTTAAATGAAGATGAAATCAGTTAACGATGAAATCAGTTAAAGATGAAATCAGTTAAATGAAGAATGAAGATGAAATCAGTTAACGATGAAATCAGTTAAATGAAGATGAAATCAGTTAACGATGAAATCAGTTAACGATGAAATCAGTTAACGATGAAATCAATTAAATGAAGATGAAATCAGTTAACGATGAAATCAGTTAAATGAAGATGAAATCAGTTAACGATGAAATCAGTTAAAGATGAAATCAGTTAACGATGAAATCAGTTAACGATGAAATCAGTTAACGATGAAATCAGTTAAATGAAGATGAAATCAGTTAACGATGAAATCAGTTAAATGAAGAATGAAAATGAAATCAGTTAAATGAAGATGAAATCAGTTAACGATGAAATCAGTTAACGATGAAATCAGTTAACGATGAAATCAGTTAAATGAAGATGAAATCAGTTAACGATGAAATCAGTTAACAATGAAATCAGTTAAATGAAGATGAAATCAGTTAACGATGAAATCAGTTAACGATGAAATCAGTTAACGATGAAATCAGTTAACGATGAAATCAGTTAAATGAAGATGAAATCAGTTAACGATGAAATCAGTTAAATGAAGAATGAAGATGAAATCAGTTAACGATGAAATCAATTAACGATGAAATCAGTTAACGATGAAATCAGTTAAATGAAGATGAAATCAGTTAACGATGAAATCAGTTAACGATGAAATCAGTTAAATGAAGAATGAAAATGAAATCAGTTAACGATGAAATCAATTAACGATGAAATCAGTTAACGATGAAATCAGTTAAATGAAGATGAAATCAGTTAACGATGAAATCAGTTAACGATGAAATCAGTTAACGAGGAAATCAGTTAAATGAAGATGAAATCAGTTAACGATGAAATCAGTTAACAATGAAATCAGTTAAATGAAGATGAAATCAGTTAACGATGAAATCAGTTAACGATGAAATCAGTTAACGATGAAATCAGTTAAATGAAGATGAAATCAGTTAAAGATGAAATCAGTTAACGATGAAATCAGTTAACGATGAAATCAGTTAAATGAAGATGAAATCAGTTAACGATGAAATCAGTTAACGATGAAATCAATTAACGATGAAATCAGTTAAATGAAGATGAAATCAGTTAACGATGAAATCAGTTAAAGATGAAATCAGTTAAATGAAGAATGAAGATGAAATCAGTTAACGATGAAATCAATTAACGATGAAATCAGTTAACGATGAAATCAGTTAAATGAAGATGAAATCAGTTAACGATGAAATCAGTTAACGATGAAATCAGTTAAATGAAGAATGAAAATGAAATCAGTTAACGATGAAATCAATTAACGATGAAATCAGTTAACGATGAAATCAGTTAAATGAAGATGAAATCAGTTAACGATGAAATCAGTTAACGATGAAATCAGTTAAATGAAGATGAAATCAGTTAACGATGAAATCAGTTAACGATGAAATCAGTTAACGATGAAATCAGTTAAATGAAGATGAAATCAGTTAACGATGAAATCAGTTAACGATGAAATCAGTTAACGATGAAATCAATTAAATGAAGATGAAATCAGTTAACGATGAAATCAGTTAACGATGAAATCAGTTAAATGAAGATGAAATCAGTTAAATGAAGATGAAATCAGTTAACGATGAAATCAGTTAACGATGAAATCAGTTAACGATGAAATCAGTTAAATGAAGATGAAATCAGTTAAAGATGAAATCAGTTAACGATGAAATCAGTTAACGATGAAATCAGTTAAATGAAGATGAAATCAGTTAACGATGAAATCAGTTAACGATGAAATCAATTAACGATGAAATCAGTTAAATGAAGATGAAATCAGTTAACGATGAAATCAGTTAAAGATGAAATCAGTTAAATGAAGAATGAAGATGAAATCAGTTAACGATGAAATCAGTTAAATGAAGATGAAATCAGTTAACGATGAAATCAATTAACGATGAAATCAGTTAACGATGAAATCAATTAACGATGAAATCAGTTAAATGAAGATGAAATCAGTTAACGATGAAATCAGTTAAAGATGAAATCAGTTAAATGAAGAATGAAGATGAAATCAGTTAACGATGAAATCAGTTAAATGAAGATGAAATCAGTTAACGATGAAATCAATTAACGATGAAATCAGTTAACGATGAAATCAATTAACGATGAAATCAGTTAAATGAAGATGAAATCAGTTAACGATGAAATCAGTTAACGATGAAATCAGTTAACGATGAAATCAATTAACGATGAAATCAGTTAAATGAAGATGAAATCAGTTAAAGATGAAATCAGTTAACGATGAAATCAGTTAACGATGAAATCAGTTAAATGAAGATGAAATCAGTTAACGATGAAATCAGTTAACGATGAAATCAATTAACGATGAAATCAGTTAAATGAAGATGAAATCAGTTAACGATGAAATCAGTTAAAGATGAAATCAGTTAAATGAAGAATGAAGATGAAATCAGTTAACGATGAAATCAGTTAAATGAAGATGAAATCAGTTAACGATGAAATCAATTAACGATGAAATCAGTTAACGATGAAATCAATTAACGATGAAATCAGTTAAATGAAGATGAAATCAGTTAACGATGAAATCAGTTAAAGATGAAATCAGTTAAATGAAGAATGAAGATGAAATCAGTTAACGATGAAATCAGTTAAATGAAGATGAAATCAGTTAACGATGAAATCAATTAACGATGAAATCAGTTAACGATGAAATCAATTAACGATGAAATCAGTTAAATGAAGATGAAATCAGTTAACGATGAAATCAGTTAAAGATGAAATCAGTTAAATGAAGAATGAAGATGAAATCAGTTAACGATGAAATCAGTTAAATGAAGATGAAATCAGTTAACGATGAAATCAATTAACGATGAAATCAGTTAACGATGAAATCAATTAACGATGAAATCAGTTAAATGAAGATGAAATCAGTTAACGATGAAATCAGTTAACGATGAAATCAGTTAACGATGAAATCAATTAACGATGAAATCAGTTAAATGAAGATGAAATCAGTTAACGATGAAATCAGTTAAAGATGAAATCAGTTAAATGAAGAATGAAGATGAAATCAGTTAACGATGAAATCAGTTAAATGAAGATGAAATCAGTTAACGATGAAATCAGTTAACGATGAAATCAGTTAACGATGAAATCAGTTAAATGAAGATGAAATCAGTTAACGATGAAATCAGTTAAATGAAGAATGAAGATGAAATCAGTTAACGATGAAATCAATTAACGATGAAATCAGTTAACGATGAAATCAGTTAAATGAAGATGAAATCAGTTAACGATGAAATCAGTTAACGATGAAATCAGTTAAATGAAGAATGAAAATGAAATCAGTTAACGATGAAATCAATTAACGATGAAATCAGTTAACGATGAAATCAGTTAAATGAAGATGAAATCAGTTAACGATGAAATCAGTTAACGATGAAATCAGTTAAATGAAGATGAAATCAGTTAACGATGAAATCAGTTAACGATGAAATCAGTTAAATGAAGATGAAATCAGTTAACGATGAAATCAGTTAACGATGAAATCAGTTAACGATGAAATCAATTAAATGAAGATGAAATCAGTTAACGATGAAATCAGTTAAATGAAGAATGAAAATGAAATCAGTTAAATGAAGATGAAATCAGTTAACGATGAAATCAGTTAACGATGAAATCAGTTAAATGAAGATGAAATCAGTTAACGATGAAATCAGTTAACGATGAAATCAGTTAACGATGAAATCAATTAAATGAAGATGAAATCAGTTAACGATGAAATCAGTTAAATGAAGATGAAATCAGTTAACGATGAAATCAGTTAAAGATGAAATCAGTTAACGATGAAATCAGTTAACGATGAAATCAGTTAACGATGAAATCAGTTAAATGAAGATGAAATCAGTTAACGATGAAATCAGTTAAATGAAGAATGAAAATGAAATCAGTTAAATGAAGATGAAATCAGTTAACGATGAAATCAGTTAACGATGAAATCAGTTAACGATGAAATCAGTTAACGATGAAATCAGTTAAATGAAGATGAAATCAGTTAACGATGAAATCAGTTAACAATGAAATCAGTTAAATGAAGATGAAATCAGTTAACGATGAAATCAGTTAACGATGAAATCAGTTAACGATGAAATCAGTTAACGATGAAATCAGTTAAATGAAGATGAAATCAGTTAACGATGAAATCAGTTAACGATGAAATCAGTTAAATGAAGATGAAATCAGTTAACGATGAAATCAGTTAACGATGAAATCAGTTAAATGAAGATGAAATCAGTTAACGATGAAATCAGTTAACGATGAAATCAGTTAACGATGAAATCAATTAAATGAAGATGAAATCAGTTAACGATGAAATCAGTTAAATGAAGATGAAATCAGTTAACGATGAAATCAGTTAAAGATGAAATCAGTTAACGATGAAATCAGTTAACGATGAAATCAGTTAACGATGAAATCAGTTAAATGAAGATGAAATCAGTTAACGATGAAATCAGTTAAATGAAGAATGAAAATGAAATCAGTTAAATGAAGATGAAATCAGTTAACGATGAAATCAGTTAACGATGAAATCAGTTAACGATGAAATCAGTTAAATGAAGAATGAAAATGAAATCAGTTAACGATGAAATCAATTAACGATGAAATCAGTTAACGATGAAATCAGTTAAATGAAGATGAAATCAGTTAACGATGAAATCAGTTAACGATGAAATCAGTTAAATGAAGATGAAATCAGTTAACGATGAAATCAGTTAACGATGAAATCAGTTAACGATGAAATCAGTTAAATGAAGATGAAATCAGTTAACGATGAAATCAGTTAACGATGAAATCAGTTAACGATGAAATCAATTAAATGAAGATGAAATCAGTTAACGATGAAATCAGTTAAATGAAGAATGAAAATGAAATCAGTTAAATGAAGATGAAATCAGTTAACGATGAAATCAGTTAACGATGAAATCAGTTAAATGAAGATGAAATCAGTTAACGATGAAATCAGTTAACGATGAAATCAGTTAACGATGAAATCAATTAAATGAAGATGAAATCAGTTAACGATGAAATCAGTTAAATGAAGATGAAATCAGTTAACGATGAAATCAGTTAAAGATGAAATCAGTTAACGATGAAATCAGTTAACGATGAAATCAGTTAACGATGAAATCAGTTAAATGAAGATGAAATCAGTTAACGATGAAATCAGTTAAAAGAAGAATGAAAATGAAATCAGTTAAATGAAGATGAAATCAGTTAACGATGAAATCAGTTAACGATGAAATCAGTTAACGATGAAATCAGTTAAATGAAGATGAAATCAGTTAACGATGAAATCAGTTAACAATGAAATCAGTTAAATGAAGATGAAATCAGTTAACGATGAAATCAGTTAACGATGAAATCAGTTAACGATGAAATCAGTTAAATGAAGATGAAATCAGTTAACGATGAAATCAGTTAACGATGAAATCAGTTAAATGAAGATGAAATCAGTTAACGATGAAATCAGTTAAATGAAGAATGAAGATGAAATCAGTTAACGATGAAATCAGTTAAATGAAGATGAAATCAGTTAACGATGAAATCAGTTAACGATGAAATCAGTTAAATGAAGATGAAATCAGTTAACGATGAAATCAGTTAAATGAAGAATGAAGATGAAATCAGTTAACGATGAAATCAATTAACGATGAAATCAGTTAACGATGAAATCAGTTAAATGAAGATGAAATCAGTTAACGATGAAATCAGTTAACGATGAAATCAGTTAAATGAAGAATGAAAATGAAATCAGTTAACGATGAAATCAATTAACGATGAAATCAGTTAACGATGAAATCAGTTAAATGAAGATGAAATCAGTTAACGATGAAATCAGTTAACGATGAAATCAGTTAAATGAAGATGAAATCAGTTAACGATGAAATCAGTTAACGATGAAATCAGTTAACGATGAAATCAGTTAAATGAAGATGAAATCAGTTAACGATGAAATCAGTTAACGATGAAATCAGTTAACGATGAAATCAATTAAATGAAGATGAAATCAGTTAACGATGAAATCAGTTAACGATGAAATCAGTTAAATGAAGATGAAATCAGTTAAATGAAGATGAAATCAGTTAACGATGAAATCAGTTAACGATGAAATCAGTTAACGATGAAATCAGTTAAATGAAGATGAAATCAGTTAAAGATGAAATCAGTTAACGATGAAATCAGTTAACGATGAAATCAGTTAAATGAAGATGAAATCAGTTAACGATGAAATCAGTTAACGATGAAATCAATTAACGATGAAATCAGTTAAATGAAGATGAAATCAGTTAACGATGAAATCAGTTAAAGATGAAATCAGTTAAATGAAGAATGAAGATGAAATCAGTTAACGATGAAATCAGTTAAATGAAGATGAAATCAGTTAACGATGAAATCAATTAACGATGAAATCAGTTAACGATGAAATCAATTAACGATGAAATCAGTTAAATGAAGATGAAATCAGTTAACGATGAAATCAGTTAAAGATGAAATCAGTTAAATGAAGAATGAAGATGAAATCAGTTAACGATGAAATCAGTTAAATGAAGATGAAATCAGTTAACGATGAAATCAATTAACGATGAAATCAGTTAACGATGAAATCAATTAACGATGAAATCAGTTAAATGAAGATGAAATCAGTTAACGATGAAATCAGTTAAAGATGAAATCAGTTAAATGAAGAATGAAGATGAAATCAGTTAACGATGAAATCAGTTAAATGAAGATGAAATCAGTTAACGATGAAATCAATTAACGATGAAATCAGTTAACGATGAAATCAATTAACGATGAAATCAGTTAAATGAAGATGAAATCAGTTAACGATGAAATCAGTTAAAGATGAAATCAGTTAAATGAAGAATGAAGATGAAATCAGTTAACGATGAAATCAGTTAAATGAAGATGAAATCAGTTAACGATGGAATCAGTTAACGATGAAATCAGTTAACGATGAAATCAGTTAAATGAAGATGAAATCAGTTAACGATGAAATCAGTTAAATGAAGAATGAAGATGAAATCAGTTAACGATGAAATCAATTAACGATGAAATCAGTTAACGATGAAATCAGTTAAATGAAGATGAAATCAGTTAACGATGAAATCAGTTAACGATGAAATCAGTTAAATGAAGAATGAAAATGAAATCAGTTAACGATGAAATCAATTAACGATGAAATCAGTTAACGATGAAATCAGTTAAATGAAGATGAAATCAGTTAACGATGAAATCAATTAACGATGAAATCAGTTAACGATGAAATCAATTAACGATGAAATCAGTTAAATGAAGATGAAATCAGTTAACGATGAAATCAGTTAAAGATGAAATCAGTTAAATGAAGAATGAAGATGAAATCAGTTAACGATGAAATCAGTTAAATGAAGATGAAATCAGTTAACGATGAAATCAATTAACGATGAAATCAGTTAACGATGAAATCAATTAACGATGAAATCAGTTAAATGAAGATGAAATCAGTTAACGATGAAATCAGTTAAAGATGAAATCAGTTAAATGAAGAATGAAGATGAAATCAGTTAACGATGAAATCAGTTAAATGAAGATGAAATCAGTTAACGATGAAATCAATTAACGATGAAATCAGTTAACGATGAAATCAATTAACGATGAAATCAGTTAAATGAAGATGAAATCAGTTAACGATGAAATCAGTTAAAGATGAAATCAGTTAAATGAAGAATGAAGATGAAATCAGTTAACGATGAAATCAGTTAAATGAAGATGAAATCAGTTAACGATGAAATCAGTTAACGATGAAATCAGTTAACGATGAAATCAGTTAAATGAAGATGAAATCAGTTAACGATGAAATCAGTTAAATGAAGAATGAAGATGAAATCAGTTAACGATGAAATCAATTAACGATGAAATCAGTTAACGATGAAATCAGTTAAATGAAGATGAAATCAGTTAACGATGAAATCAGTTAACGATGAAATCAGTTAAATGAAGATGAAATCAGTTAACGATGAAATCAGTTAACGATGAAATCAGTTAACGATGAAATCAGTTAAATGAAGATGAAATCAGTTAACGATGAAATCAGTTAACGATGAAATCAGTTAACGATGAAATCAGTTAACGATGAAATCAATTAAATGAAGATGAAATCAGTTAACGATGAAATCAGTTAAATGAAGAATGAAAATGAAATCAGTTAAATGAAGATGAAATCAGTTAAATGAAGATGAAATCAGTTAACGATGAAATCAGTTAACGATGAAATCAGTTAACGATGAAATCAGTTAACGATGAAATCAGTTAAATGAAGATGAAATCAGTTAACGATGAAATCAGTTAACGATGAAATCAGTTAAATGAAGATGAAATCAGTTAACGATGAAATCAGTTAACGATGAAATCAGTTAAATGAAGATGAAATCAGTTAACGATGAAATCAGTTAACGATGAAATCAATTAACGATGAAATCAGTTAAATGAAGATGAAATCAGTTAACGATGAAATCAGTTAAAGATGAAATCAGTTAAATGAAGAATGAAGATGAAATCAGTTAACGATGAAATCAGTTAAATGAAGATGAAATCAGTTAACGATGAAATCAGTTAACGATGAAATCAGTTAACGATGAAATCAGTTAAATGAAGAATGAAGATGAAATCAGTTAACGATGAAATCAATTAACGATGAAATCAGTTAAATGAAGATGAAATCAGTTAACGATGAAATCAGTTAACGATGAAATCAGTTAAATGAAGAATGAAAATGAAATCAGTTAACGATGAAATCAATTAACGATGAAATCAGTTAACGATGAAATCAGTTAAATGAAGATGAAATCAGTTAACGATGAAATCAGTTAACGATGAAATCAGTTAAATGAAGATGAAATCAGTTAACGATGAAATCAGTTAACGATGAAATCAGTTAAATGAAGATGAAATCAGTTAACGATGAAATCAGTTAACGATGAAATCAGTTAACGATGAAATCAATTAAATGAAGATGAAATCAGTTAACGATGAAATCAGTTAACGATGAAATCAGTTAAATGAAGATGAAATCAGTTAAAGATGAAATCAGTTAACGATGAAATCAGTTAACGATGAAATCAGTTAAATGAAGATGAAATCAGTTAACGATGAAATCAGTTAACGATGAAATCAATTAACGATGAAATCAGTTAAATGAAGATGAAATCAGTTAACGATGAAATCAGTTAAAGATGAAATCAGTTAAATGAAGAATGAAGATGAAATCAGTTAACGATGAAATCAGTTAAATGAAGATGAAATCAGTTAACGATGAAATCAGTTAACGATGAAATCAGTTAAATGAAGATGAAATCAGTTAACGATGAAATCAGTTAAATGAAGAATGAAGATGAAATCAGTTAACGATGAAATCAATTAACGATGAAATCAGTTAACGATGAAATCAGTTAAATGAAGATGAAATCAGTTAACGATGAAATCAGTTAACGATGAAATCAGTTAAATGAAGAATGAAAATGAAATCAGTTAACGATGAAATCAATTAACGATGAAATCAGTTAAATGAAGATGAAATCAGTTAACGATGAAATCAGTTAACGATGAAATCAGTTAAATGAAGATGAAATCAGTTAACGATGAAATCAGTTAACGATGAAATCAGTTAACGATGAAATCAGTTAAATGAAGATGAAATCAGTTAACGATGAAATCAGTTAACGATGAAATCAGTTAACGATGAAATCAATTAAATGAAGATGAAATCAGTTAACGATGAAATCAGTTAACGATGAAATCAGTTAAATGAAGATGAAATCAGTTAAATGAAGATGAAATCAGTTAACGATGAAATCAGTTAACGATGAAATCAGTTAAATGAAGATGAAATCAGTTAAAGATGAAATCAGTTAACGATGAAATCAGTTAACGATGAAATCAGTTAACGATGAAATCAGTTAAATGAAGATGAAATCAGTTAACGATGAAATCAGTTAACGATGAAATCAATTAACGATGAAATCAGTTAAATGAAGATGAAATCAGTTAACGATGAAATCAGTTAAAGATGAAATCAGTTAAATGAAGAATGAAGATGAAATCAGTTAACGATGAAATCAGTTAAATGAAGATGAAATCAGTTAACGATGAAATCAATTAACGATGAAATCAGTTAACGATGAAATCAATTAACGATGAAATCAGTTAAATGAAGATGAAATCAGTTAACGATGAAATCAGTTAAAGATGAAATCAGTTAAATGAAGAATGAAGATGAAATCAGTTAACGATGAAATCAGTTAACGATGAAATCAGTTAACGATGAAATCAATTAACGATGAAATCAGTTAAATGAAGATGAAATCAGTTAACGATGAAATCAATTAACGATGAAATCAGTTAACGATGAAATCAGTTAACGATGAAATCAGTTAAATGAAGAATGAAAATGAAATCAGTTAACGATGAAATCAATTAACGATGAAATCAGTTAACGATGAAATCAGTTAAATGAAGATGAAATCAGTTAACGATGAAATCAGTTAACGATGAAATCAGTTAACGATGAAATCAGTTAAATGAAGATGAAATCAGTTAACGATGAAATCAGTTAACAATGAAATCAGTTAAATGAAGATGAAATCAGTTAACGATGAAATCAGTTAACGATGAAATCAGTTAAATGAAGATGAAATCAGTTAACGATGAAATCAGTTAAATGAAGAATGAAAATGAAATCAGTTAAATGAAGATGAAATCAGTTAACGATGAAATCAGTTAACGATGAAATCAGTTAACGATGAAATCAGTTAAATGAAGATGAAATCAGTTAACGATGAAATCAGTTAACAATGAAATCAGTTAAATGAAGATGAAATCAGTTAACGATGAAATCAGTTAACGATGAAATCAGTTAACGATGAAATCAGTTAACGATGAAATCAGTTAAATGAAGATGAAATCAGTTAACGATGAAATCAGTTAACGATGAAATCAGTTAAATGAAGATGAAATCAGTTAACGATGAAATCAGTTAACGATGAAATCAGTTAAATGAAGAATGAAAATGAAATCAGTTAACGATGAAATCAATTAACGATGAAATCAGTTAACGATGAAATCAGTTAAATGAAGATGAAATCAGTTAACGATGAAATCAGTTAACGATGAAATCAGTTAAATGAAGATGAAATCAGTTAACGATGAAATCAGTTAACGATGAAATCAATTAAATGAAGATGAAATCAGTTAACGATGAAATCAGTTAAATGAAGAATGAAAATGAAATCAGTTAAATGAAGATGAAATCAGTTAACGATGAAATCAGTTAACGATGAAATCAGTTAAATGAAGATGAAATCAGTTAACGATGAAATCAGTTAATGATGAAATCAGTTAACGATGAAATCAATTAAATGAAGATGAAATCAGTTAACGATGAAATCAGTTAAATGAAGATGAAATCAGTTAACGATGAAATCAGTTAAAGATGAAATCAGTTAACGATGAAATCAGTTAACGATGAAATCAGTTAACGATGAAATCAGTTAAATGAAGATGAAATCAGTTAAATGAAGATGAAATCAGTTAACGATGAAATCAGTTAACGATGAAATCAGTTAACGATGAAATCAGTTAAATGAAGATGAAATCAGTTAAAGATGAAATCAGTTAACGATGAAATCAGTTAACGATGAAATCAGTTAAATGAAGATGAAATCAGTTAACGATGAAATCAGTTAACGATGAAATCAATTAACGATGAAATCAGTTAAATGAAGATGAAATCAGTTAACGATGAAATCAGTTAAAGATGAAATCAGTTAAATGAAGAATGAAGATGAAATCAGTTAACGATGAAATCAGTTAAATGAAGATGAAATCAGTTAACGATGAAATCAGTTAACGATGAAATCAGTTAAATGAAGAATGAAAATGAAATCAGTTAAATGAAGATGAAATCAGTTAACGATGAAATCAGTTAACGATGAAATCAGTTAACGATGAAATCAGTTAAATGAAGATGAAATCAGTTAACGATGAAATCAGTTAACAATGAAATCAGTTAAATGAAGATGAAATCAGTTAACGATGAAATCAGTTAACGATGAAATCAGTTAACGATGAAATCAGTTAAATGAAGATGAAATCAGTTAACGATGAAATCAGTTAACGATGAAATCAGTTAACGATGAAATCAGTTAAATGAAGATGAAATCAGTTAACGATGAAATCAGTTAAATGAAGAATGAAGATGAAATCAGTTAACGATGAAATCAATTAACGATGAAATCAGTTAACGATGAAATCAGTTAAATGAAGATGAAATCAGTTAACGATGAAATCAGTTAACGATGAAATCAGTTAAATGAAGAATGAAAATGAAATCAGTTAACGATGAAATCAATTAACGATGAAATCAGTTAACGATGAAATCAGTTAAATGAAGATGAAATCAGTTAACGATGAAATCAGTTAACGATGAAATCAGTTAAATGAAGATGAAATCAGTTAACGATGAAATCAGTTAACGATGAAATCAGTTAACGATGAAATCAGTTAAATGAAGATGAAATCAGTTAACGATGAAATCAGTTAACGATGAAATCAGTTAACGATGAAATCAGTTAACGATGAAATCAATTAAATGAAGATGAAATCAGTTAAATGAAGATGAAATCAGTTAACGATGAAATCAGTTAACGATGAAATCAGTTAACGATGAAATCAGTTAAATGAAGATGAAATCAGTTAAATGAAGATGAAATCAGTTAACGATGAAATCAGTTAACGATGAAATCAGTTAAATGAAGAATGAAAATGAAATCAGTTAACGATGAAATCAATTAACGATGAAATCAGTTAACGATGAAATCAGTTAAATGAAGATGAAATCAGTTAACGATGAAATCAGTTAACGATGAAATCAGTTAACGATGAAATCAGTTAACGATGAAATCAATTAAATGAAGATGAAATCAGTTAACGATGAAATCAGTTAACGATGAAATCAATTAACGATGAAATCAGTTAAATGAAGATGAAATCAGTTAACGATGAAATCAGTTAAAGATGAAATCAGTTAAATGAAGAATGAAGATGAAATCAGTTAACGATGAAATCAGTTAAATGAAGATGAAATCAGTTAACGATGAAATCAGTTAACGATGAAATCAGTTAACGATGAAATCAGTTAAATGAAGATGAAATCAGTTAACGATGAAATCAGTTAAATGAAGAATGAAGATGAAATCAGTTAACGATGAAATCAATTAACGATGAAATCAGTTAACGATGAAATCAGTTAAATGAAGATGAAATCAGTTAACGATGAAATCAGTTAACGATGAAATCAGTTAAATGAAGAATGAAAATGAAATCAGTTAACGATGAAATCAATTAACGATGAAATCAGTTAACGATGAAATCAGTTAAATGAAGATGAAATCAGTTAACGATGAAATCAGTTAACGATGAAATCAGTTAAATGAAGATGAAATCAGTTAACGATGAAATCAGTTAACGATGAAATCAGTTAACGATGAAATCAGTTAAATGAAGATGAAATCAGTTAACGATGAAATCAGTTAACGATGAAATCAGTTAACGATGAAATCAATTAAATGAAGATGAAATCAGTTAACGATGAAATCAGTTAACGATGAAATCAGTTAAATGAAGATGAAATCAGTTAAATGAAGATGAAATCAGTTAACGATGAAATCAGTTAACGATGAAATCAGTTAAATGAAGATGAAATCAGTTAAAGATGAAATCAGTTAACGATGAAATCAGTTAACGATGAAATCAGTTAAATGAAGATGAAATCAGTTAACGATGAAATCAGTTAACGATGAAATCAATTAACGATGAAATCAGTTAAATGAAGATGAAATCAGTTAACGATGAAATCAGTTAACGATGAAATCAGTTAACGATGAAATCAGTTAAATGAAGATGAAATCAGTTAACGATGAAATCAGTTAACGATGAAATCAGTTAAATGAAGAATGAAGATGAAATCAGTTAACGATGAAATCAGTTAAATGAAGATGAAATCAGTTAACGATGAAATCAGTTAACGATGAAATCAGTTAACGATGAAATCAGTTAACGATGAAATCAGTTAAATGAAGATGAAATCAGTTAACGATGAAATCAGTTAACGATGAAATCAATTAACGATGAAATCAGTTAAATGAAGATGAAATCAGTTAACGATGAAATCAGTTAACGATGAAATCAATTAACGATGAAATCAGTTAAATGAAGATGAAATCAGTTAACGATGAAATCAGTTAACGATGAAATCAGTTAAATGAAGAATGAAGATGAAATCAGTTAACGATGAAATCAGTTAAATGAAGATGAAATCAGTTAACGATGAAATCAGTTAACGATGAAATCAGTTAACGATGAAATCAGTTAAATGAAGATGAAATCAGTTAACGATGAAATCAGTTAAATGAAGAATGAAGATGAAATCAGTTAACGATGAAATCAATTAACGATGAAATCAGTTAACGATGAAATCAGTTAAATGAAGATGAAATCAGTTAACGATGAAATCAGTTAACGATGAAATCAGTTAAATGAAGAATGAAAATGAAATCAGTTAACGATGAAATCAATTAACGATGAAATCAGTTAACGATGAAATCAGTTAAATGAAGATGAAATCAGTTAACGATGAAATCAGTTAACGATGAAATCAGTTAAATGAAGATGAAATCAGTTAACGATGAAATCAGTTAACGATGAAATCAGTTAACGATGAAATCAGTTAAATGAAGATGAAATCAGTTAACGATGAAATCAGTTAACGATGAAATCAGTTAACGATGAAATCAATTAAATGAAGATGAAATCAGTTAACGATGAAATCAGTTAAATGAAGAATGAAAATGAAATCAGTTAAATGAAGATGAAATCAGTTAACGATGAAATCAGTTAACGATGAAATCAGTTAAATGAAGATGAAATCAGTTAACGATGAAATCAGTTAACGATGAAATCAGTTAACGATGAAATCAATTAAATGAAGATGAAATCAGTTAACGATGAAATCAGTTAAATGAAGATGAAATCAGTTAACGATGAAATCAGTTAAAGATGAAATCAGTTAACGATGAAATCAGTTAACGATGAAATCAGTTAACGATGAAATCAGTTAAATGAAGATGAAATCAGTTAACGATGAAATCAGTTAACGATGAAATCAGTTAAATGAAGATGAAATCAGTTAAAGATGAAATCAGTTAACGATGAAATCAGTTAACGATGAAATCAGTTAAATGAAGATGAAATCAGTTAACGATGAAATCAGTTAACGATGAAATCAATTAACGATGAAATCAGTTAAATGAAGATGAAATCAGTTAACGATGAAATCAGTTAAAGATGAAATCAGTTAAATGAAGAATGAAGATGAAATCAGTTAACGATGAAATCAGTTAAATGAAGATGAAATCAGTTAACGATGAAATCAGTTAACGATGAAATCAGTTAACGATGAAATCAGTTAAATGAAGATGAAATCAGTTAACGATGAAATCAGTTAAATGAAGAATGAAGATGAAATCAGTTAACGATGAAATCAATTAACGATGAAATCAGTTAACGATGAAATCAGTTAAATGAAGATGAAATCAGTTAACGATGAAATCAGTTAACGATGAAATCAGTTAAATGAAGAATGAAAATGAAATCAGTTAACGATGAAATCAATTAACGATGAAATCAGTTAACGATGAAATCAGTTAAATGAAGATGAAATCAGTTAACGATGAAATCAGTTAACGATGAAATCAGTTAAATGAAGATGAAATCAGTTAACGATGAAATCAGTTAACGATGAAATCAGTTAACGATGAAATCAGTTAACGATGAAATCAATTAAATGAAGATGAAATCAGTTAACGATGAAATCAGTTAACGATGAAATCAGTTAAATGAAGATGAAATCAGTTAAATGAAGATGAAATCAGTTAACGATGAAATCAGTTAACGATGAAATCAGTTAAATGAAGATGAAATCAGTTAAAGATGAAATCAGTTAACGATGAAATCAGTTAACGATGAAATCAGTTAAATGAAGATGAAATCAGTTAACGATGAAATCAGTTAACGATGAAATCAATTAACGATGAAATCAGTTAAATGAAGATGAAATCAGTTAACGATGAAATCAGTTAAAGATGAAATCAGTTAACGATGAAATCAGTTAACGATGAAATCAGTTAACGATGAAATCAGTTAAATGAAGAATGAAGATGAAATCAGTTAACGATGAAATCAATTAACGATGAAATCAGTTAACGATGAAATCAGTTAAATGAAGATGAAATCAGTTAACGATGAAATCAGTTAACGATGAAATCAGTTAAATGAAGAATGAAAATGAAATCAGTTAACGATGAAATCAATTAACGATGAAATCAGTTAACGATGAAATCAGTTAAATGAAGATGAAATCAGTTAACGATGAAATCAGTTAACGATGAAATCAGTTAAATGAAGATGAAATCAGTTAACGATGAAATCAGTTAACGATGAAATCAGTTAAATGAAGATGAAATCAGTTAACGATGAAATCAGTTAACGATGAAATCAGTTAACGATGAAATCAATTAAATGAAGATGAAATCAGTTAACGATGAAATCAGTTAAATGAAGAATGAAAATGAAATCAGTTAAATGAAGATGAAATCAGTTAACGATGAAATCAGTTAACGATGAAATCAGTTAAATGAAGATGAAATCAGTTAACGATGAAATCAGTTAACGATGAAATCAGTTAACGATGAAATCAATTAAATGAAGATGAAATCAGTTAACGATGAAATCAGTTAAATGAAGATGAAATCAGTTAACGATGAAATCAGTTAAAGATGAAATCAGTTAACGATGAAATCAGTTAACGATGAAATCAGTTAACGATGAAATCAGTTAACGATGAAATCAGTTAAATGAAGATGAAATCAGTTAACGATGAAATCAGTTAAATGAAGAATGAAAATGAAATCAGTTAAATGAAGATGAAATCAGTTAACGATGAAATCAGTTAACGATGAAATCAGTTAAATGAAGATGAAATCAGTTAAAGATGAAATCAGTTAACGATGAAATCAGTTAACGATGAAATCAGTTAAATGAAGATGAAATCAGTTAACGATGAAATCAGTTAACGATGAAATCAATTAACGATGAAATCAGTTAAATGAAGATGAAATCAGTTAACAATGAAATCAGTTAAAGATGAAATCAGTTAAATGAAGAATGAAGATGAAATCAGTTAACGATGAAATCAGTTAAATGAAGATGAAATCAGTTAACGATGAAATCAGTTAACGATGAAATCAGTTAAATGAAGATGAAATCAGTTAACGATGAAATCAGTTAAATGAAGAATGAAGATGAAATCAGTTAACGATGAAATCAATTAACGATGAAATCAGTTAACGATGAAATCAGTTAAATGAAGATGAAATCAGTTAACGATGAAATCAGTTAACGATGAAATCAGTTAAATGAAGAATGAAAATGAAATCAGTTAACGATGAAATCAATTAACGATGAAATCAGTTAACGATGAAATCAGTTAAATGAAGATGAAATCAGTTAACGATGAAATCAGTTAACGATGAAATCAGTTAAATGAAGATGAAATCAGTTAACGATGAAATCAGTTAACGATGAAATCAGTTAACGATGAAATCAGTTAAATGAAGATGAAATCAGTTAACGATGAAATCAGTTAACGATGAAATCAGTTAACGATGAAATCAGTTAACGATGAAATCAATTAAATGAAGATGAAATCAGTTAACGATGAAATCAGTTAAATGAAGAATGAAAATGAAATCAGTTAAATGAAGATGAAATCAGTTAACGATGAAATCAGTTAACGATGAAATCAGTTAAATGAAGATGAAATCAGTTAACGATGAAATCAGTTAACGATGAAATCAGTTAACGATGAAATCAATTAAATGAAGATGAAATCAGTTAACGATGAAATCAGTTAAATGAAGATGAAATCAGTTAACGATGAAATCAGTTAAAGATGAAATCAGTTAACGATGAAATCAGTTAACGATGAAATCAGTTAACGATGAAATCAGTTAAATGAAGATGAAATCAGTTAACGATGAAATCAGTTAAATGAAGAATGAAGATGAAATCAGTTAACGATGAAATCAATTAACGATGAAATCAGTTAACGATGAAATCAGTTAAATGAAGATGAAATCAGTTAACGATGAAATCAGTTAACGATGAAATCAGTTAAATGAAGAATGAAAATGAAATCAGTTAACGATGAAATCAATTAACGATGAAATCAGTTAACGATGAAATCAGTTAACGATGAAATCAGTTAACGATGAAATCAATTAACGATGAAATCAGTTAACGATGAAATCAGTTAACGATGAAATCAGTTAACGATGAAATCAGTTAAATGAAGATGAAATCAGTTAACGATGAAATCAGTTAACGATGAAATCAGTTAAATGAAGATGAAATCAGTTAACGATGAAATCAGTTAACGATGAAATCAGTTAACGATGAAATCAATTAAATGAAGATGAAATCAGTTAACGATGAAATCAGTTAAATGAAGAATGAAAATGAAATCAGTTAAATGAAGATGAAATCAGTTAACGATGAAATCAGTTAACGATGAAATCAGTTAAATGAAGATGAAATCAGTTAACGATGAAATCAGTTAACGATGAAATCAGTTAACGATGAAATCAATTAAATGAAGATGAAATCAGTTAACGATGAAATCAGTTAAATGAAGATGAAATCAGTTAACGATGAAATCAGTTAAAGATGAAATCAGTTAACGATGAAATCAGTTAACGATGAAATCAGTTAACGATGAAATCAGTTAAATGAAGATGAAATCAGTTAACGATGAAATCAGTTAAATGAAGAATGAAAATGAAATCAGTTAAATGAAGATGAAATCAGTTAACGATGAAATCAGTTAACGATGAAATCAGTTAACGATGAAATCAGTTAAATGAAGATGAAATCAGTTAACGATGAAATCAGTTAACAATGAAATCAGTTAAATGAAGATGAAATCAGTTAACGATGAAATCAGTTAACGATGAAATCAGTTAACGATGAAATCAGTTAACGATGAAATCAGTTAAATGAAGATGAAATCAGTTAACGATGAAATCAGTTAAATGAAGAATGAAGATGAAATCAGTTAACGATGAAATCAATTAACGATGAAATCAGTTAACGATGAAATCAGTTAAATGAAGATGAAATCAGTTAACGATGAAATCAGTTAACGATGAAATCAGTTAAATGAAGATGAAATCAGTTAACGATGAAATCAGTTAACGATGAAATCAGTTAACGATGAAATCAATTAAATGAAGATGAAATCAGTTAACGATGAAATCAGTTAAATGAAGAATGAAAATGAAATCAGTTAAATGAAGATGAAATCAGTTAACGATGAAATCAGTTAACGATGAAATCAGTTAAATGAAGATGAAATCAGTTAACGATGAAATCAGTTAACGATGAAATCAGTTAACGATGAAATCAATTAAATGAAGATGAAATCAGTTAACGATGAAATCAGTTAAATGAAGATGAAATCAGTTAACGATGAAATCAGTTAAAGATGAAATCAGTTAACGATGAAATCAGTTAACGATGAAATCAGTTAACGATGAAATCAGTTAAATGAAGATGAAATCAGTTAACGATGAAATCAGTTAAATGAAGAATGAAAATGAAATCAGTTAAATGAAGATGAAATCAGTTAACGATGAAATCAGTTAACGATGAAATCAGTTAACGATGAAATCAGTTAAATGAAGATGAAATCAGTTAACGATGAAATCAGTTAACAATGAAATCAGTTAAATGAAGATGAAATCAGTTAACGATGAAATCAGTTAACGATGAAATCAGTTAACGATGAAATCAGTTAACGATGAAATCAGTTAAATGAAGATGAAATCAGTTAAAGATGAAATCAGTTAACGATGAAATCAGTTAACGATGAAATCAGTTAAATGAAGATGAAATCAGTTAACGATGAAATCAGTTAACGATGAAATCAATTAACGATGAAATCAGTTAAATGAAGATGAAATCAGTTAACGATGAAATCAGTTAAAGATGAAATCAGTTAAATGAAGAATGAAGATGAAATCAGTTAACGATGAAATCAGTTAAATGAAGATGAAATCAGTTAACGATGAAATCAGTTAACGATGAAATCAGTTAACGATGAAATCAGTTAAATGAAGATGAAATCAGTTAACGATGAAATCAGTTAAATGAAGAATGAAGATGAAATCAGTTAACGATGAAATCAATTAACGATGAAATCAGTTAACGATGAAATCAGTTAAATGAAGATGAAATCAGTTAACGATGAAATCAGTTAACGATGAAATCAGTTAAATGAAGAATGAAAATGAAATCAGTTAACGATGAAATCAATTAACGATGAAATCAGTTAACGATGAAATCAGTTAAATGAAGATGAAATCAGTTAACGATGAAATCAGTTAACGATGAAATCAGTTAAATGAAGATGAAATCAGTTAACGATGAAATCAGTTAACGATGAAATCAGTTAACGATGAAATCAGTTAAATGAAGATGAAATCAGTTAACGATGAAATCAGTTAACGATGAAATCAGTTAACGATGAAATCAATTAAATGAAGATGAAATCAGTTAACGATGAAATCAGTTAACGATGAAATCAGTTAAATGAAGATGAAATCAGTTAAATGAAGATGAAATCAGTTAACGATGAAATCAGTTAACGATGAAATCAGTTAACGATGAAATCAGTTAAATGAAGATGAAATCAGTTAAAGATGAAATCAGTTAACGATGAAATCAGTTAACGATGAAATCAGTTAAATGAAGATGAAATCAGTTAAAGATGAAATCAGTTAACGATGAAATCAATTAACGATGAAATCAGTTAAATGAAGATGAAATCAGTTAACGATGAAATCAGTTAAAGATGAAATCAGTTAAATGAAGAATGAAGATGAAATCAGTTAACGATGAAATCAGTTAAATGAAGATGAAATCAGTTAACGATGAAATCAATTAACGATGAAATCAGTTAACGATGAAATCAATTAACGATGAAATCAGTTAAATGAAGATGAAATCAGTTAACGATGAAATCAGTTAAAGATGAAATCAGTTAAATGAAGAATGAAGATGAAATCAGTTAACGATGAAATCAGTTAAATGAAGATGAAATCAGTTAACGATGAAATCAATTAACGATGAAATCAGTTAACGATGAAATCAATTAACGATGAAATCAGTTAAATGAAGATGAAATCAGTTAACGATGAAATCAGTTAACGATGAAATCAGTTAACGATGAAATCAATTAACGATGAAATCAGTTAAATGAAGATGAAATCAGTTAACGATGAAATCAGTTAAAGATGAAATCAGTTAAATGAAGAATGAAGATGAAATCAGTTAACGATGAAATCAGTTAAATGAAGATGAAATCAGTTAACGATGAAATCAGTTAACGATGAAATCAGTTAACGATGAAATCAGTTAAATGAAGATGAAATCAGTTAACGATGAAATCAGTTAAATGAAGAATGAAGATGAAATCAGTTAACGATGAAATCAATTAACGATGAAATCAGTTAACGATGAAATCAGTTAAATGAAGATGAAATCAGTTAACGATGAAATCAGTTAACGATGAAATCAGTTAAATGAAGAATGAAAATGAAATCAGTTAACGATGAAATCAATTAACGATGAAATCAGTTAACGATGAAATCAGTTAAATGAAGATGAAATCAGTTAACGATGAAATCAGTTAACGATGAAATCAGTTAAATGAAGATGAAATCAGTTAACGATGAAATCAGTTAACGATGAAATCAGTTAACGATGAAATCAGTTAAATGAAGATGAAATCAGTTAACGATGAAATCAGTTAACGATGAAATCAGTTAACGATGAAATCAATTAAATGAAGATGAAATCAGTTAACGATGAAATCAGTTAAATGAAGAATGAAAATGAAATCAGTTAAATGAAGATGAAATCAGTTAACGATGAAATCAGTTAACGATGAAATCAGTTAAATGAAGATGAAATCAGTTAACGATGAAATCAGTTAACGATGAAATCAGTTAACGATGAAATCAATTAAATGAAGATGAAATCAGTTAACGATGAAATCAGTTAAATGAAGATGAAATCAGTTAACGATGAAATCAGTTAAAGATGAAATCAGTTAACGATGAAATCAGTTAACGATGAAATCAGTTAAATGAAGATGAAATCAGTTAACGATGAAATCAGTTAAATGAAGAATGAAAATGAAATCAGTTAAATGAAGATGAAATCAGTTAACGATGAAATCAGTTAACGATGAAATCAGTTAAATGAAGATGAAATCAGTTAACGATGAAATCAGTTAACAATGAAATCAGTTAAATGAAGATGAAATCAGTTAACGATGAAATCAGTTAACGATGAAATCAGTTAAATGAAGATGAAATCAGTTAACGATGAAATCAGTTAAATGAAGAATGAAGATGAAATCAGTTAACGATGAAATCAATTAACGATGAAATCAGTTAACGATGAAATCAGTTAAATGAAGAATGAAAATGAAATCAGTTAACGATGAAATCAATTAACGATGAAATCAGTTAACGATGAAATCAGTTAAATGAAGATGAAATCAGTTAACGATGAAATCAGTTAACGATGAAATCAGTTAAATGAAGATGAAATCAGTTAACGATGAAATCAGTTAACGATGAAATCAGTTAAATGAAGAATGAAAATGAAATCAGTTAACGATGAAATCAATTAACGATGAAATCAGTTAACGATGAAATCAGTTAAATGAAGATGAAATCAGTTAACGATGAAATCAGTTAACGATGAAATCAGTTAAATGAAGATGAAATCAGTTAACGATGAAATCAGTTAACGATGAAATCAGTTAACGATGAAATCAATTAAATGAAGATGAAATCAGTTAACGATGAAATCAGTTAAATGAAGAATGAAAATGAAATCAGTTAAATGAAGATGAAATCAGTTAACGATGAAATCAGTTAACGATGAAATCAGTTAAATGAAGATGAAATCAGTTAACGATGAAATCAGTTAACGATGAAATCAGTTAACGATGAAATCAATTAAATGAAGATGAAATCAGTTAACGATGAAATCAGTTAAATGAAGATGAAATCAGTTAACGATGAAATCAGTTAAAGATGAAGTCAGTTAACGATGAAATCAGTTAACGATGAAATCAGTTAACGATGAAATCAGTTAAATGAAGATGAAATCAGTTAACGATGAAATCAGTTAAATGAAGAATGAAAATGAAATCAGTTAAATGAAGATGAAATCAGTTAACGATGAAATCAGTTAACGATGAAATCAGTTAACGATGAAATCAGTTAAATGAAGATGAAATCAGTTAACGATGAAATCAGTTAACAATGAAATCAGTTAAATGAAGATGAAATCAGTTAACGATGAAATCAGTTAACGATGAAATCAGTTAACGATGAAATCAGTTAAATGAAGATGAAATCAGTTAAAGATGAAATCAGTTAACGATGAAATCAGTTAACGATGAAATCAGTTAAATGAAGATGAAATCAGTTAACGATGAAATCAATTAACGATGAAATCAGTTAAATGAAGATGAAATCAGTTAACGATGAAATCAGTTAAAGATGAAATCAGTTAAATGAAGAATGAAGATGAAATCAGTTAACGATGAAATCAGTTAAATGAAGATGAAATCAGTTAACGATGAAATCAGTTAACGATGAAATCAGTTAACGATGAAATCAGTTAAATGAAGATGAAATCAGTTAACGATGAAATCAGTTAAATGAAGAATGAAGATGAAATCAGTTAACGATGAAATCAGTTAAATGAAGATGAAATCAGTTAACGATGAAATCAGTTAACGATGAAATCAGTTAACGATGAAATCAGTTAAATGAAGATGAAATCAGTTAACGATGAAATCAGTTAAATGAAGAATGAAGATGAAATCAGTTAACGATGAAATCAATTAACGATGAAATCAGTTAACGATGAAATCAGTTAAATGAAGATGAAATCAGTTAACGATGAAATCAGTTAACGATGAAATCAGTTAAATGAAGAATGAAAATGAAATCAGTTAACGATGAAATCAATTAACGATGAAATCAGTTAAATGAAGATGAAATCAGTTAACGATGAAATCAGTTAACGATGAAATCAGTTAAATGAAGATGAAATCAGTTAACGATGAAATCAGTTAACGATGAAATCAGTTAACGATGAAATCAGTTAAATGAAGATGAAATCAGTTAACGATGAAATCAGTTAACGATGAAATCAGTTAACGATGAAATCAATTAAATGAAGATGAAATCAGTTAACGATGAAATCAGTTAACGATGAAATCAGTTAAATGAAGATGAAATCAGTTAAATGAAGATGAAATCAGTTAACGATGAAATCAGTTAACGATGAAATCAGTTAACGATGAAATCAGTTAAATGAAGATGAAATCAGTTAAAGATGAAATCAGTTAACGATGAAATCAGTTAACGATGAAATCAGTTAAATGAAGATGAAATCAGTTAACGATGAAATCAGTTAACGATGAAATCAATTAACGATGAAATCAGTTAAATGAAGATGAAATCAGTTAACGATGAAATCAGTTAACGATGAAATCAGTTAAAGATGAAATCAGTTAAATGAAGAATGAAGATGAAATCAGTTAACGATGAAATCAGTTAAATGAAGATGAAATCAGTTAACGATGAAATCAATTAACGATGAAATCAGTTAAATGAAGATGAAATCAGTTAACGATGAAATCAGTTAAAGATGAAATCAGTTAAATGAAGAATGAAGATGAAATCAGTTAACGATGAAATCAGTTAAATGAAGATGAAATCAGTTAACGATGAAATCAGTTAACGATGAAATCAGTTAAATGAAGATGAAATCAGTTAACGATGAAATCAGTTAAATGAAGAATGAAGATGAAATCAGTTAACGATGAAATCAATTAACGATGAAATCAGTTAACGATGAAATCAGTTAAATGAAGATGAAATCAGTTAACGATGAAATCAGTTAACGATGAAATCAGTTAAATGAAGAATGAAAATGAAATCAGTTAACGATGAAATCAATTAACGATGAAATCAGTTAACGATGAAATCAGTTAAATGAAGATGAAATCAGTTAACGATGAAATCAGTTAACGATGAAATCAGTTAAATGAAGATGAAATCAGTTAACGATGAAATCAGTTAACGATGAAATCAGTTAACGATGAAATCAGTTAAATGAAGATGAAATCAGTTAACGATGAAATCAGTTAACGATGAAATCAGTTAACGATGAAATCAATTAAATGAAGATGAAATCAGTTAACGATGAAATCAGTTAAATGAAGAATGAAAATGAAATCAGTTAAATGAAGATGAAATCAGTTAACGATGAAATCAGTTAACGATGAAATCAGTTAAATGAAGATGAAATCAGTTAACGATGAAATCAGTTAACGATGAAATCAGTTAACGATGAAATCAATTAAATGAAGATGAAATCAGTTAACGATGAAATCAGTTAAATGAAGATGAAATCAGTTAACGATGAAATCAGTTAAAGATGAAATCAGTTAACGATGAAATCAGTTAACGATGAAATCAGTTAAATGAAGATGAAATCAGTTAACGATGAAATCAGTTAAATGAAGAATGAAAATGAAATCAGTTAAATGAAGATGAAATCAGTTAACGATGAAATCAGTTAACGATGAAATCAGTTAAATGAAGATGAAATCAGTTAACGATGAAATCAGTTAACGATGAAATCAGTTAACGATGAAATCAGTTAAATGAAGATGAAATCAGTTAAAGATGAAATCAGTTAACGATGAAATCAGTTAACGATGAAATCAGTTAAATGAAGATGAAATCAGTTAACGATGAAATCAGTTAACGATGAAATCAATTAACGATGAAATCAGTTAAATGAAGATGAAATCAGTTAACGATGAAATCAGTTAAAGATGAAATCAGTTAAATGAAGAATGAAGATGAAATCAGTTAACGATGAAATCAGTTAAATGAAGATGAAATCAGTTAACGATGAAATCAGTTAACGATGAAATCAGTTAACGATGAAATCAGTTAAATGAAGATGAAATCAGTTAACGATGAAATCAGTTAAATGAAGAATGAAGATGAAATCAGTTAACGATGAAATCAATTAACGATGAAATCAGTTAACGATGAAATCAGTTAAATGAAGATGAAATCAGTTAACGATGAAATCAGTTAACGATGAAATCAGTTAAATGAAGAATGAAAATGAAATCAGTTAACGATGAAATCAATTAACGATGAAATCAGTTAACGATGAAATCAGTTAAATGAAGATGAAATCAGTTAACGATGAAATCAGTTAACGATGAAATCAGTTAAATGAAGATGAAATCAGTTAACGATGAAATCAGTTAACGATGAAATCAGTTAACGATGAAATCAGTTAAATGAAGATGAAATCAGTTAACGATGAAATCAGTTAACGATGAAATCAGTTAACGATGAAATCAATTAAATGAAGATGAAATCAGTTAACGATGAAATCAGTTAACGATGAAATCAGTTAAATGAAGATGAAATCAGTTAAATGAAGATGAAATCAGTTAACGATGAAATCAGTTAACGATGAAATCAGTTAACGATGAAATCAGTTAAATGAAGATGAAATCAGTTAAAGATGAAATCAGTTAACGATGAAATCAGTTAACGATGAAATCAGTTAAATGAAGATGAAATCAGTTAACGATGAAATCAGTTAACGATGAAATCAATTAACGATGAAATCAGTTAAATGAAGATGAAATCAGTTAACGATGAAATCAGTTAAAGATGAAATCAGTTAAATGAAGAATGAAGATGAAATCAGTTAACGATGAAATCAGTTAAATGAAGATGAAATCAGTTAACGATGAAATCAGTTAAAGATGAAATCAGTTAACGATGAAATCAGTTAAATGAAGATGAAATCAGTTAACGATGAAATCAGTTAAATGAAGATGAAATCAGTTAACGATGAAATCAATTAACGATGAAATCAGTTAAATGAAGATGAAATCAGTTAACGATGAAATCAGTTAAAGATGAAATCAGTTAAATGAAGAATGAAGATGAAATCAGTTAACGATGAAATCAGTTAAATGAAGATGAAATCAGTTAACGATGAAATCAGTTAACGATGAAATCAGTTAACGATGAAATCAGTTAAATGAAGATGAAATCAGTTAACGATGAAATCAGTTAAATGAAGAATGAAGATGAAATCAGTTAACGATGAAATCAATTAACGATGAAATCAGTTAACGATGAAATCAGTTAAATGAAGATGAAATCAGTTAACGATGAAATCAGTTAACGATGAAATCAGTTAAATGAAGAATGAAAATGAAATCAGTTAACGATGAAATCAATTAACGATGAAATCAGTTAACGATGAAATCAGTTAAATGAAGATGAAATCAGTTAATGATGAAATCAGTTAACGATGAAATCAGTTAAATGAAGATGAAATCAGTTAACGATGAAATCAGTTAACGATGAAATCAGTTAACGATGAAATCAGTTAACGATGAAATCAGTTAAATGAAGATGAAATCAGTTAACGATGAAATCAGTTAACGATGAAATCAGTTAACGATGAAATCAGTTAACGATGAAATCAGTTAAATGAAGATGAAATCAGTTAACGATGAAATCAGTTAAATGAAGAATGAAGATGAAATCAGTTAACGATGAAATCAATTAACGATGAAATCAGTTAACGATGAAATCAGTTAAATGAAGATGAAATCAGTTAACGATGAAATCAGTTAACGATGAAATCAGTTAAATGAAGAATGAAAATGAAATCAGTTAACGATGAAATCAATTAACGATGAAATCAGTTAACGATGAAATCAGTTAAATGAAGATGAAATCAGTTAATGATGAAATCAGTTAACGATGAAATCAGTTAAATGAAGATGAAATCAGTTAACGATGAAATCAGTTAACGATGAAATCAGTTAAATGAAGATGAAATCAGTTAACGATGAAATCAGTTAACGATGAAATCAGTTAACGATGAAATCAATTAAATGAAGATGAAATCAGTTAACGATGAAATCAGTTAAATGAAGAATGAAAATGAAATCAGTTAAATGAAGATGAAATCAGTTAACGATGAAATCAGTTAACGATGAAATCAGTTAAATGAAGATGAAATCAGTTAACGATGAAATCAGTTAACGATGAAATCAGTTAACGATGAAATCAATTAAATGAAGATGAAATCAGTTAACGATGAAATCAGTTAAATGAAGATGAAATCAGTTAACGATGAAATCAGTTAAAGATGAAATCAGTTAACGATGAAATCAGTTAACGATGAAATCAGTTAACGATGAAATCAGTTAAATGAAGATGAAATCAGTTAACGATGAAATCAGTTAAATGAAGAATGAAAATGAAATCAGTTAAATGAAGATGAAATCAGTTAACGATGAAATCAGTTAACGATGAAATCAGTTAAATGAAGATGAAATCAGTTAACGATGAAATCAGTTAACAATGAAATCAGTTAAATGAAGATGAAATCAGTTAACGATGAAATCAGTTAACGATGAAATCAGTTAACGATGAAATCAGTTAAATGAAGATGAAATCAGTTAACGATGAAATCAGTTAACGATGAAATCAATTAACGATGAAATCAGTTAAATGAAGATGAAATCAGTTAACGATGAAATCAGTTAAAGATGAAATCAGTTAAATGAAGAATGAAGATGAAATCAGTTAACGATGAAATCAGTTAAATGAAGATGAAATCAGTTAACGATGAAATCAGTTAACGATGAAATCAGTTAACGATGAAATCAGTTAAATGAAGATGAAATCAGTTAACGATGAAATCAGTTAAATGAAGAATGAAGATGAAATCAGTTAACGATGAAATCAATTAACGATGAAATCAGTTAACGATGAAATCAGTTAAATGAAGATGAAATCAGTTAACGATGAAATCAGTTAAAGATGAAATCAGTTAAATGAAGAATGAAAATGAAATCAGTTAACGATGAAATCAATTAACGATGAAATCAGTTAACGATGAAATCAGTTAAATGAAGATGAAATCAGTTAACGATGAAATCAGTTAACGATGAAATCAGTTAAATGAAGATGAAATCAGTTAACGATGAAATCAGTTAACGATGAAATCAGTTAACGATGAAATCAGTTAAATGAAGATGAAATCAGTTAACGATGAAATCAGTTAACGATGAAATCAATTAAATGAAGATGAAATCAGTTAACGATGAAATCAGTTAACGATGAAATCAGTTAAATGAAGATGAAATCAGTTAAATGAAGATGAAATCAGTTAACGATGAAATCAGTTAACGATGAAATCAGTTAACGATGAAATCAGTTAAATGAAGATGAAATCAGTTAAAGATGAAATCAGTTAACGATGAAATCAGTTAACGATGAAATCAGTTAAATGAAGATGAAATCAGTTAACGATGAAATCAGTTAACGATGAAATCAATTAACGATGAAATCAGTTAAATGAAGATGAAATCAGTTAACGATGAAATCAGTTAAAGATGAAATCAGTTAAATGAAGAATGAAGATGAAATCAGTTAACGATGAAATCAGTTAAATGAAGATGAAATCAGTTAACGATGAAATCAATTAACGATGAAATCAGTTAAATGAAGATGAAATCAGTTAACGATGAAATCAGTTAAAGATGAAATCAGTTAAATGAAGAATGAAGATGAAATCAGTTAACGATGAAATCAGTTAAATGAAGATGAAATCAGTTAACGATGAAATCAGTTAACGATGAAATCAGTTAAATGAAGATGAAATCAGTTAACGATGAAATCAGTTAAATGAAGAATGAAGATGAAATCAGTTAACGATGAAATCAATTAACGATGAAATCAGTTAACGATGAAATCAGTTAAATGAAGATGAAATCAGTTAACGATGAAATCAGTTAACGATGAAATCAGTTAAATGAAGAATGAAAATGAAATCAGTTAACGATGAAATCAATTAACGATGAAATCAGTTAACGATGAAATCAGTTAAATGAAGATGAAATCAGTTAACGATGAAATCAGTTAACGATGAAATCAGTTAAATGAAGATGAAATCAGTTAACGATGAAATCAGTTAACGATGAAATCAGTTAAATGAAGATGAAATCAGTTAACGATGAAATCAGTTAACGATGAAATCAGTTAACGATGAAATCAATTAAATGAAGATGAAATCAGTTAACGATGAAATCAGTTAAATGAAGAATGAAAATGAAATCAGTTAAATGAAGATGAAATCAGTTAACGATGAAATCAGTTAACGATGAAATCAGTTAAATGAAGATGAAATCAGTTAACGATGAAATCAGTTAACGATGAAATCAGTTAACGATGAAATCAATTAAATGAAGATGAAATCAGTTAACGATGAAATCAGTTAAATGAAGATGAAATCAGTTAACGATGAAATCAGTTAAAGATGAAATCAGTTAACGATGAAATCAGTTAACGATGAAATCAGTTAACGATGAAATCAGTTAAATGAAGATGAAATCAGTTAACGATGAAATCAGTTAAATGAAGAATGAAAATGAAATCAGTTAAATGAAGATGAAATCAGTTAACGATGAAATCAGTTAAATGAAGATGAAATCAGTTAACGATGAAATCAGTTAACAATGAAATCAGTTAAATGAAGATGAAATCAGTTAACGATGAAATCAGTTAACGATGAAATCAGTTAACGATGAAATCAGTTAACGATGAAATCAGTTAAATGAAGATGAAATCAGTTAACGATGAAATCAGTTAACAATGAAATCAGTTAAATGAAGATGAAATCAGTTAACGATGAAATCAGTTAACGATGAAATCAGTTAAATGAAGATGAAATCAGTTAACGATGAAATCAGTTAACAATGAAATCAGTTAAATGAAGATGAAATCAGTTAACGATGAAATCAGTTAACGATGAAATCAGTTAACGATGAAATCAGTTAAATGAAGATGAAATCAGTTAACGATGAAATCAGTTAACGATGGAATCAGTTAACGATGAAATCAGTTAATGATGAAATCAGTTAAATGAAGATGAAATCAGTTAACGATGAAATCAGTTAACGATGAAATCAGTTAACGATGAAATCAATTAAATGAAGATGAAATCAGTTAACGATGAAATCAGTTAACGATGAAATCAATTAACGATGAAATCAGTTAAATGAAGATGAAATCAGTTAACGATGAAATCAGTTAAAGATGAAATCAGTTAAATGAAGAATGAAGATGAAATCAGTTAACGATGAAATCAGTTAAATGAAGATGAAATCAGTTAACGATGAAATCAGTTAACGATGAAATCAGTTAACGATGAAATCAGTTAAATGAAGATGAAATCAGTTAACGATGAAATCAGTTAAATGAAGAATGAAGATGAAATCAGTTAACGATGAAATCAATTAACGATGAAATCAGTTAACGATGAAATCAGTTAAATGAAGATGAAATCAGTTAACGATGAAATCAGTTAAATGAAGAATGAAAATGAAATCAGTTAACGATTAAATCAATTAACGATGAAATCAGTTAACGATGAAATCAGTTAAATGAAGATGAAATCAGTTAACGATGAAATCAGTTAACGATGAAATCAGTTAACGATGAAATCAGTTAAATGAAGATGAAATCAGTTAACGATGAAATCAGTTAACGATGAAATCAGTTAACGATGAAATCAATTAAATGAAGATGAAATCAGTTAACGATGAAATCAGTTAAATGAAGAATGAAAATGAAATCAGTTAAATGAAGATGAAATCAGTTAACGATGAAATCAGTTAACGATGAAATCAGTTAAATGAAGATGAAATCAGTTAACGATGAAATCAGTTAACGATGAAATCAGTTAACGATGAAATCAATTAAATGAAGATGAAATCAGTTAACGATGAAATCAGTTAAATGAAGATGAAATCAGTTAACGATGAAATCAGTTAAAGATGAAATCAGTTAACGATGAAATCAGTTAACGATGAAATCAGTTAAATGAAGATGAAATCAGTTAACGATGAAATCAGTTAAATGAAGAATGAAAATGAAATCAGTTAACGATGAAATCAGTTAAAGATGAAATCAGTTAACGATGAAATCAGTTAACGATGAAATCAGTTAACGATGAAATCAGTTAAATGAAGATGAAATCAGTTAACGATGAAATCAGTTAAATGAAGAATGAAAATGAAATCAGTTAAATGAAGATGAAATCAGTTAACGATGAAATCAGTTAACGATGAAATCAGTTAAATGAAGATGAAATCAGTTAACGATGAAATCAGTTAACAATGAAATCAGTTAAATGAAGATGAAATCAGTTAACGATGAAATCAGTTAACGATGAAATCAGTTAACGATGAAATCAGTTAAATGAAGATGAAATCAGTTAAAGATGAAATCAGTTAACGATGAAATCAGTTAACGATGAAATCAGTTAAATGAAGATGAAATCAGTTAACGATGAAATCAGTTAACGATGAAATCAATTAACGATGAAATCAGTTAAATGAAGATGAAATCAGTTAACGATGAAATCAGTTAAAGATGAAATCAGTTAAATGAAGAATGAAGATGAAATCAGTTAACGATGAAATCAGTTAAATGAAGATGAAATCAGTTAACGATGAAATCAGTTAACGATGAAATCAGTTAACGATGAAATCAGTTAAATGAAGATGAAATCAGTTAACGATGAAATCAGTTAAATGAAGAATGAAGATGAAATCAGTTAACGATGAAATCAATTAACGATGAAATCAGTTAACGATGAAATCAGTTAAATGAAGATGAAATCAGTTAACGATGAAATCAGTTAACGATGAAATCAGTTAAATGAAGATGAAATCAGTTAACGATGAAATCAGTTAACGATGAAATCAGTTAACGATGAAATCAGTTAAATGAAGATGAAATCAGTTAACGATGAAATCAGTTAACGATGAAATCAGTTAACGATGAAATCAATTAAATGAAGATGAAATCAGTTAACGATGAAATCAGTTAACGATGAAATCAATTAACGATGAAATCAGTTAAATGAAGATGAAATCAGTTAACGATGAAATCAGTTAAAGATGAAATCAGTTAAATGAAGAATGAAGATGAAATCAGTTAACGATGAAATCAGTTAAATGAAGATGAAATCAGTTAACGATGAAATCAGTTAACGATGAAATCAGTTAACGATGAAATCAGTTAAATGAAGATGAAATCAGTTAACGATGAAATCAGTTAAATGAAGAATGAAGATGAAATCAGTTAACGATGAAATCAATTAACGATGAAATCAGTTAACGATGAAATCAGTTAACGATGAAATCAGTTAAATGAAGATGAAATCAGTTAACGATGAAATCAGTTAACGATGAAATCAGTTAAATGAAGAATGAAAATGAAATCAGTTAACGATGAAATCAATTAACGATGAAATCAGTTAACGATGAAATCAGTTAAATGAAGATGAAATCAGTTAACGATGAAATCAGTTAACGATGAAATCAGTTAAATGAAGATGAAATCAGTTAACGATGAAATCAGTTAACGATGAAATCAGTTAACGATGAAATCAGTTAAATGAAGATGAAATCAGTTAACGATGAAATCAGTTAACGATGAAATCAGTTAACGATGAAATCAATTAAATGAAGATGAAATCAGTTAACGATGAAATCAGTTAAATGAAGAATGAAAATGAAATCAGTTAAATGAAGATGAAATCAGTTAACGATGAAATCAGTTAACGATGAAATCAGTTAAATGAAGATGAAATCAGTTAACGATGAAATCAGTTAACGATGAAATCAGTTAACGATGAAATCAATTAAATGAAGATGAAATCAGTTAACGATGAAATCAGTTAAATGAAGATGAAATCAGTTAACGATGAAATCAGTTAAAGATGAAATCAGTTAACGATGAAATCAGTTAACGATGAAATCAGTTAACGATGAAATCAGTTAAATGAAGATGAAATCAGTTAACGATGAAATCAGTTAAATGAAGAATGAAAATGAAATCAGTTAAATGAAGATGAAATCAGTTAACGATGAAATCAGTTAACGATGGAATCAGTTAACGATGGAATCAGTTAAATGAAGATGAAATCAGTTAACGATGAAATCAGTTAAATGAAGATGAAATCAGTTAACGATGGAATCAGTTAACGATGAAATCAGTTAAAGATGAAATCAGTTAAATGAAGATGAAATCAGTTAACGATGAAATCAGTTAACGATGAAATCAGTTAACGATGAAATCAGTTAAATGAAGATGAAATCAGTTAACGATGAAATCAGTTAACGATGAAATCAGTTAAATGAAGATGAAATCAGTTAACGATGAAATCAGTTAACGATGAAATCAGTTAAATGAAGATGAAATCAGTTAACGATGAAATCAGTTAACGATGAAATCAGTTAACGATGAAATCAGTTAAATGAAGATGAAATCAGTTAACGATGAAATCAGTTAAATGAAGAATGAAAATGAAATCAGTTAAATGAAGATGAAATCAGTTAACGATGAAATCAGTTAAATGAAGATGAAATCAGTTAACGATGAAATCAGTTAACGATGAAATCAGTTAACGATGAAATCAGTTAACGATGAAATCAGTTAAATGAAGATGAAATCAGTTAACGATGAAATCAGTTAACGATGAAATCAGTTAACAATGAAATCAGTTAAATGAAGATGAAATCAGTTAACGATGGAATCAGTTAACGATGAAATCAGTTAACGATGAAATCAGTTAAATGAAGATGAAATCAGTTAACGATGAAATCAGTTAAAGATGAAATCAGTTGACGATGGAATCAGTTAACGATGAAATCAGTTAACGATGAAATCAGTTAAATGAAGATGAAATCAGTTAACGATGAAATCAGTTAACGATGAAATCAGTTAAATGAAGATGAAATCAGTTAACGATGAAATCAGTTAAAGATGAAATCAGTTAACGATGAAATCAGTTAACGATGAAATCAGTTAAATGAAGATGAAATCAGTTAACGATGAAATCAGTTAAAGATGAAATCAGTTAACGATGAAATCAGTTAACGATGAAATCAGTTAAATGAAGATGAAATCAGTTAACGATGAAATCAGTTAACGATGGAATCAGTTAACGATGAAATCAGTTAACGATGAAATCAGTTAAATGAAGATGAAATCAGTTAACGATGAAATCAGTTAACGATGAAATCAGTTAACGATGAAATCAATTAAATGAAGATGAAATCAGTTAACGATGAAATAAGTTAAATGAAGATGAAATCAGTTAACGATGAAATCAGTTAAAGATGAAATCAGTTAACGATGAAATCAGTTAACGATGAAATCAGTTAAATGAAGATGAAATCAGTTAACGATGAAATCAGTTAAATGAAGAATGAAAATGAAATCAGTTAAATGAAGATGAAATCAGTTAACGATGAAATCAGTTAACGATGAAATCAGTTAAATGAAGATGAAATCAGTTAACGATGAAATCAGTTAAATGAAGATGAAATCAGTTAACGATGAAATCAGTTAACGATGAAATCAGTTAACGATGGAATCAGTTAACGATGAAATCAGTTAAATGAAGATGAAATCAGTTAACGATGAAATCAGTTAACGATAAAATCAGTTAACGATGAAATCAGTTAACGATGGAATCAGTTAAATGAAGATGAAATCAGTTAACGATGAAATCAGTTAACGATAAAATCAGTTAACGATGAAATCAGTTAAATGAAGATGAAATCAGTTAACGATGAAATCAGTTAAATGAAGAATGAAAATGAAATCAGTTAAATGAAGATGAAATCAGTTAACGATGAAATCAGTTAAATGAAGATGAAATCAGTTAACGATGAAATCAGTTAAAGATGAAATCAGTTAACGATGAAATCAGTTAACGATGAAATCAGTTAACGATGGAATCAGTTAAATGAAGATGAAATCAGTTAACGATGAAATCAGTTAACGATGAAATCAGTTAAATGAAGATGAAATCAGTTAACGATGAAATCAGTTAAATGAAGATGAAATCAGTTAACGATGAAATCAGTTAACGATGAAATCAGTTAAATGAAGATGAAATCAGTTAACGATGAAATCAATTAAATGAAGATGAAATCAGTTAACGATGAAATCAGTTAAAAGAAGATGAAATCAGTTAACGATGAAATCAGTTAACGATGAAATCAGTTAAATGAAGATGAAATCAGTTAACGATGAAATCAGTTAAATGAAGAATGAAAATGAAATCAGTTAAATGAAGATGAAATCAGTTAACGATGAAATCAGTTAACGATGAAATCAGTTAAATGAAGATGAAATCAGTTAACGATGAAATCAGTTAAAGATGAAATCAGTTAACGATGAAATCAGTTAACGATGAAATCAGTTAACGATGGAATCAGTTAAATGAAGATGAAATCAGTTAACGATGAAATCAGTTAACGATGAAATCAGTTAAATGAAGATGAAATCAGTTAACGATGAAATCAGTTAAATGAAGATGAAATCAGTTAACGATGAAATCAGTTAACGATGAAATCAGTTAAATGAAGATGAAATCAGTTAACGATGAAATCAGTTAACGATGAAATCAATTAAATGAAGATGAAATCAGTTAACGATGAAATCAGTTAAAAGAAGATGAAATCAGTTAACGATGAAATCAGTTAACGATGAAATCAGTTAAATGAAGATGAAATCAGTTAACGATGAAATCAGTTAAATGAAGAATGAAAATGAAATCAGTTAAATGAAGATGAAATCAGTTAACGATGAAATCAGTTAAATGAAGATGAAATCAGTTAACGATGGAATCAGTTAACGATGAAATCAGTTAACGATGAAATCAGTTAAATGAAGATGAAATCAGTTAACGATGAAATCAGTTAACAATGAAATCAGTTAAATGAAGATGAAATCAGTTAACGATGAAATCACTTAACGATGAAATCAGTTAAATGAAGATGAAATCAGTTAACGATGAAATCAGTTAAAGATGAAATCAGTTAACGATGGAATCAGTTAACGATGAAATCAGTTAACGATGAAATCAGTTAAATGAAGATGAAATCAGTTAACGATGAAATCAGTTAACGATGAAATCAGTTAAATGAAGATGAAATCAGTTAACGATGAAATCAGTTAAATGAAGAATGAAAATGAAATCAGTTAAATGAAGATGAAATCAGTTAACGATGAAATCAGTTAAATGAAGATGAAATCAGTTAACGATGAAATCAGTTAACGATGAAATCAGTTAACGATGGAATCAGTTAACGATGAAATCAGTTAACGATGAAATCAGTTAAATGAAGATGAAATCAGTTAACGATGAAATCAGTTAACAATGAAATCAGTTAAATGAAGATGAAATCAGTTAACGATGAAATCACTTAACGATGAAATCAGTTAAATGAAGATGAAATCAGTTAACGATGAAATCAGTTAAAGATGAAATCAGTTAACGATGGAATCAGTTAACGATGAAATCAGTTAACGATGAAATCAGTTAAATGAAGATGAAATCAGTTAACGATGAAATCAGTTAACGATGAAATCAGTTAAATGAAGATGAAATCAGTTAACGATGAAATCAGTTAACGATGAAATCAGTTAAAGATGAAATCAGTTAACGATGAAATCAGTTAACGATGAAATCAGTTAAATGAAGATGAAATCAGTTAACGATGAAATCAGTTAACGATGAAATCAGTTAAATGAAGATGAAATCAGTTAACGATGGAATCAGTTAACGATGAAATCAGTTAAATGAAGATGAAATCAGTTAACGATGAAATCAGTTAACGATGAAATCAGTTAACGATGAAATCAATTAAATGAAGATGAAATCAGTTAACGATGAAATCAGTTAAATGAAGATGAAATCAGTTAACGATGAAATCAGTTAAAGATGAAATCAGTTAACGATGAAATCAGTTAACGATGAAATCAGTTAACGATGAAATCAGTTAAATGAAGATGAAATCAGTTAACGATGAAATCAGTTAAATGAAGAATGAAAATGAAATCAGTTAAATGAAGATGAAATCAGTTAACGATGAAATCAGTTAACGATGAAATCAGTTAAATGAAGATGAAATCAGTTAACGATGAAATCAGTTAAATGAAGATGAAATCAGTTAACGATGAAATCAGTTAACGATGGAATCAGTTAACGATGAAATCAGTTAACGATGAAATCAGTTAAATGAAGATGAAATCAGTTAACGATGAAATCAGTAAACGATGAAATCAGTTAACGATGAAATCAGTTAAATGAAGATGAAATCAGTTAACGATGAAATCAGTTAAAGATGAAATCAGTTAACGATGAAATCAGTTAACGATGAAATCAGTTAAATGAAGATGAAATCAGTTAACGATGAAATCAGTTAACGATGAAATCAGTTAACGATGGAATCAGTTAAATGAAGATGAAATCAGTTAACGATGAAATCAGTTAACGATGAAATCAGTTAACGATGAAATCAGTTAACGATGAAATCAGTTAAATGAAGATGAAATCAGTTAACGATGAAATCAGTTAAAGATGAAATCAGTTAACGATGAAATCAGTTAACGATGAAATCAGTTAACGATGAAATCAGTTAAATGAAGATGAAATCAGTTAACGATGAAATCAGTTAACGATGAAATCAGTTAACGATGAAATCAATTAAATGAAGATGAAATCAGTTAACGATGAAATCAGTTAAATGAAGATGAAATCAGTTAACGATGAAATCAGTTAACGATGAAATCAGTTAACGATGAAATCAGTTAAATGAAGATGAAATCAGTTAACGATGAAATCAGTTAAATGAAGATGAAATCAGTTAACGATGAAATCAGTTAACGATGGAATCAGTTAACGATGAAATCAGTTAACGATGAAATCAGTTAAATGAAGATGAAATCAGTTAACGATGAAATCAGTTAACGATGAAATCAGTTAAATGAAGATGAAATCAGTTAACGATGAAATCAGTTAACGATGAAATCAGTTAACGATGGAATCAGTTAACGATGAAATCAGTTAACGATGAAATCAGTTAAATGAAGATGAAATCAGTTAACGATGAAATGAAATCAGTTAAATGAAGATGAAATCAGTTAACGATGAAATCACTTAACGATGAAATCAGTTAAATGAAGATGAAATCAGTTAACGATGAAATCAGTTAAAGATGAAATCAGTTAACGATGGAATCAGTTAACGATGAAATCAGTTAACGATGAAATCAGTTAAATGAAGATGAAATCAGTTAACGATGAAATCAGTTAACGATGAAATCAGTTAAATGAAGATGAAATCAGTTAACGATGAAATCAGTTAACGATGAAATCAGTTAAATGAAGATGAAATCAGTTAACGATGAAATCAGTTAAATGAAGAATGAAAATGAAATCAGTTAAATGAAGATGAAATCAGTTAACGATGAAATCAGTTAAATGAAGATGAAATCAGTTAACGATGAAATCAGTTAACGATGAAATCAGTTAACGATGGAATCAGTTAACGATGAAATCAGTTAACGATGAAATCAGTTAACGATGAAATCAGTTAAATGAAGATGAAATCAGTTAACGATGAAATCAGTTAACAATGAAATCAGTTAAATGAAGATGAAATCAGTTAACGATGAAATCACTTAACGATGAAATCAGTTAAATGAAGATGAAATCAGTTAACGATGAAATCAGTTAAAGATGAAATCAGTTAACGATGGAATCAGTTAACGATGAAATCAGTTAACGATGAAATCAGTTAAATGAAGATGAAATCAGTTAACGATGAAATCAGTTAACGATGAAATCAGTTAACGATGAAATCAGTTAAATGAAGATGAAATCAGTTAACGATGAAATCAGTTAAAGATGAAATCAGTTAACGATGAAATCAGTTAACGATGAAATCAGTTAAATGAAGATGAAATCAGTTAACGATGAAATCAGTTAAATGAAGATGAAATCAGTTAACGATGGAATCAGTTAACGATGAAATCAGTTAAATGAAGATGAAATCAGTTAACGATGAAATCAGTTAACGATGAAATCAGTTAACGATGAAATCAATTAAATGAAGATGAAATCAGTTAACGATGAAATCAGTTAAATGAAGATGAAATCAGTTAACGATGAAATCAGTTAAAGATGAAATCAGTTAACGATGAAATCAGTTAAATGAAGATGAAATCAGTTAACGATGAAATCAGTTAAATGAAGATGAAATCAGTTAACGATGAAATCAGTTAAAGATGAAATCAGTTAACGATGAAATCAGTTAAAGATGAAATCAGTTAACGATGAAATCAGTTAACGATGAAATCAGTTAAATGAAGATGAAATCAGTTAACGATGAAATCAGTTAAAGATGAAATCAGTTAACGATGAAATCAGTTAACGATGAAATCAGTTAAATGAAGATGAAATCAGTTAACGATGAAATCAGTTAACGATGAAATCAGTTAAATGAAGATGAAATCAGTTAACGATGAAATCAGTTAACGATGAAATCAGTTAAATGAAGATGAAATCAGTTAACGATGAAATCAGTTAACGATGAAATCAATTAAATGAAGATGAAATCAGTTAACGATGAAATCAGTTAAATGAAGAATGAAAATGAAATCAGTTAAATGAAGATGAAATCAGTTAACGATGAAATCAGTTAACGATGAAATCAGTTAACGATGAAATCAGTTAAATGAAGATGAAATCAGTTAACGATGAAATCAGTTAAATGAAGATGAAATCAGTTAACGATGAAATCAGTTAACGATGAAATCAGTTAACGATGGAATCAGTTAACGATGAAATCAGTTAACGATGAAATCAGTTAAATGAAGATGAAATCAGTTAACGATGAAATCAGTTAACGATGAAATCAGTTAACGATGAAATCAGTTAAATGAAGATGAAATCAGTTAACGATGAAATCAGTTAACGATGAAATCAGTTAACGATGAAATCAGTTAAATGAAGATGAAATCAGTTAACGATGAAATCAGTTAACGATGAAATCAGTTAACGATGGAATCAGTTAAATGAAGATGAAATCAGTTAACGATGAAATCAGTTAACGATGAAATCAGTTAAATGAAGATGAAATCAGTTAACGATGAAATCAGTTAACGATGAAATCAGTTAAATGAAGATGAAATCAGTTAACGATGAAATCAGTTAAAGATGAAATCAGTTAACGATGAAATCAGTTAACGATGAAATCATTTAAATGAAGATGAAATCAGTTAACGATGAAATCAGTTAACGATGAAATCAGTTAACGATGAAATCAGTTAAATGAAGATGAAATCAGTTAACGATGAAATCAGTTAACGATGAAATCAGTTAAATGAAGATGAAATCAGTTAACGATGAAATCAGTTAACGATGAAATCAGTTAACGATGAAATCAATTAAATGAAGATGAAATCAGTTAAATGAAGATGAAATCAGTTAACGATGAAATCAGTTAACGATGAAATCAGTTAAAGATGAAATCAGTTAACGATGAAATCAGTTAACGATGAAATCAGTTAAATGAAGATGAAATCAGTTAACGATGAAATCAGTTAACGATGAAATCAGTTAAATGAAGAATGAAAATGAAATCAGTTAAATGAAGATGAAATCAGTTAACGATGAAATCAGTTAACGATGAAATCAGTTAACGATGGAATCAGTTAACGATGAAATCAGTTAACGATGAAATCAGTTAAATGAAGATGAAATCAGTTAACGATGAAATCAGTTAACGATGAAATCAGTTAACGATGAAATCACTTAACGATGAAATCAGTTAAATGAAGATGAAATCAGTTAACGATGAAATCAGTTAAAGATGAAATCAGTTAACGATGGAATCAGTTAACGATGAAATCAGTTAACGATGAAATCAGTTAAATGAAGATGAAATCAGTTAACGATGAAATCAGTTAACGATGAAATCAGTTAAATGAAGATGAAATCAGTTAACGATGAAATCAGTTAAAGATGAAATCAGTTAACGATGAAATCACTTAACGATGAAATCAGTTAAATGAAGATGAAATCAGTTAACGATGAAATCAGTTAAAGATGAAATCAGTTAACGATGGAATCAGTTAACGATGAAATCAGTTAACGATGAAATCAGTTAAATGAAGATGAAATCAGTTAACGATGAAATCAGTTAACGATGAAATCAGTTAAATGAAGATGAAATCAGTTAACGATGAAATCAGTTAAAGATGAAATCAGTTAACGATGAAATCAGTTAACGATGAAATCAGTTAAATGAAGATGAAATCAGTTAACGATGAAATCAGTTAAAGATGAAATCAGTTAACGATGAAATCAGTTAACGATGAAATCAGTTAAATGAAGATGAAATCAGTTAATGATGAAATCAGTTAACGATGGAATCAGTTAACGATGAAATCAGTTAACGATGAAATCAGTTAAATGAAGATGAAATCAGTTAACGATGAAATCAGTTAACGATGAAATCAATTAAATGAAGATGAAATCAGTTAACGATGAAATCAGTTAAATGAAGATGAAATCAGTTAACGATGAAATCAGTTAAAGATGAAATCAGTTAACGATGAAATCAGTTAACGATGAAATCAGTTAAATGAAGATGAAATCAGTTAACGATGAAATCAGTTAACGATGAAATCAGTTAAATGAAGATGAAATCAGTTAACGATGAAATCAGTTAAATGAAGAATGAAAATGAAATCAGTTAAATGAAGATGAAATCAGTTAACGATGAAATCAGTTAAATGAAGATGAAATCAGTTAACGATGAAATCAGTTAACGATGGAATCAGTTAACGATGAAATCAGTTAACGATGAAATCAGTTAAATGAAGATGAAATCAGTTAACGATGAAATCAGTTAACAATGAAATCAGTTAAATGAAGATGAAATCAGTTAACGATGAAATCACTTAACGATGAAATCAGTTAAATGAAGATGAAATCAGTTAACGATGAAATCAGTTAAAGATGAAATCAGTTAACGATGGAATCAGTTAACGATGAAATCAGTTAACGATGAAATCAGTTAAATGAAGATGAAATCAGTTAACGATGAAATCAGTTAACGATGAAATCAGTTAAATGAAGATGAAATCAGTTAACGATGAAATCAGTTAACGATGAAATCAGTTAACGATGAAATCAGTTAACGATGAAATCAGTTAAATGAAGATGAAATCAGTTAACGATGAAATCAGTTAACGATGAAATCAGTTAAATGAAGATGAAATCAGTTAACGATGGAATCAGTTAACGATGAAATCAGTTAAATGAAGATGAAATCAGTTAACGATGAAATCAGTTAACGATGAAATCAGTTAACGATGAAATCAATTAAATGAAGATGAAATCAGTTAACGATGAAATCAGTTAAATGAAGAATGAAAATGAAATCAGTTAAATGAAGATGAAATCAGTTAACGATGAAATCAGTTAAAGATGAAATCAGTTAACGATGAAATCAGTTAACGATGAAATCAGTTAAATGAAGATGAAATCAGTTAACGATGAAATCAGTTAAATGAAGAATGAAAATGAAATCAGTTAAATGAAGATGAAATCAGTTAACGATGAAATCAGTTAACGATGAAATCAGTTAACGATGAAATCAGTTAAATGAAGATGAAATCAGTTAACGATGAAATCAGTTAAATGAAGATGAAATCAGTTAACGATGAAATCAGTTAACGATGGAATCAGTTAACGATGAAATCAGTTAACGATGAAATCAGTTAAATGAAGATGAAATCAGTTAACGATGAAATCAGTTAAATGAAGATGAAATCAGTTAACGATGAAATCAGTTAAAGATGAAATCAGTTAACGATGAAATCAGTTAACGATGAAATCAGTTAAATGAAGATGAAATCAGTTAACGATGAAATCAGTTAACGATGAAATCAGTTAACGATGGAATCAGTTAAATGAAGATGAAATCAGTTAACGATGAAATCAGTTAACGATGAAATCAGTTAACGATGAAATCAGTTAAATGAAGATGAAATCAGTTAACGATGAAATCAGTTAAATGAAGATGAAATCAGTTAACGATGAAATCAGTTAAAGATGAAATCAGTTAACGATGAAATCAGTTAACGATGAAATCAGTTAAATGAAGATGAAATCAGTTAACGATGAAATCAGTTAAAGATGAAATCAGTTAACGATGAAATCAGTTAACGATGAAATCAGTTAACGATGAAATCAGTTAAATGAAGATGAAATCAGTTAACGATGAAATCAGTTAACGATGAAATCAGTTAAATGAAGATGAAATCAGTTAACGATGAAATCAGTTAACGATGAAATCAGTTAACGATGAAATCAATTAAATGAAGATGAAATCAGTTAACGATGAAATCAGTTAACGATGAAATCAGTTAACGATGAAATCAGTTAAATGAAGATGAAATCAGTTAACGATGAAATCAGTTAAATGAAGATGAAATCAGTTAACGATGAAATCAGTTAACGATGAAATCAGTTAACGATGGAATCAGTTAACGATGAAATCAGTTAACGATGAAATCAGTTAAATGAAGATGAAATCAGTTAACGATGAAATCAGTTAACGATGAAATCAGTTAAATGAAGATGAAATCAGTTAACGATGAAATCAGTTAACGATGAAATCAGTTAACGATGGAATCAGTTAACGATGAAATCAGTTAACGATGAAATCAGTTAAATGAAGATGAAATCAGTTAACGATGAAATGAAATCAGTTAAATGAAGATGAAATCAGTTAACGATGAAATCACTTAACGATGAAATCAGTTAAATGAAGATGAAATCAGTTAACGATGAAATCAGTTAAAGATGAAATCAGTTAACGATGGAATCAGTTAACGATGAAATCAGTTAACGATGAAATCAGTTAAATGAAGATGAAATCAGTTAACGATGAAATCAGTTAACGATGAAATCAGTTAAATGAAGATGAAATCAATTAACGATGAAATCAGTTAACGATGAAATCAGTTAAATGAAGATGAAATCAGTTAACGATGAAATCAGTTAAATGAAGAATGAAAATGAAATCAGTTAAATGAAGATGAAATCAGTTAACGATGAAATCAGTTAAATGAAGATGAAATCAGTTAACGATGAAATCAGTTAACGATGAAATCAGTTAACGATGGAATCAGTTAACGATGAAATCAGTTAACGATGAAATCAGTTAAATGAAGATGAAATCAGTTAACGATGAAATCAGTTAACAATGAAATCAGTTAAATGAAGATGAAATCAGTTAACGATGAAATCACTTAACGATGAAATCAGTTAAATGAAGATGAAATCAGTTAACGATGAAATCAGTTAAAGATGAAATCAGTTAACGATGGAATCAGTTAACGATGAAATCAGTTAACGATGAAATCAGTTAAATGAAGATGAAATCAGTTAACGATGAAATCAGTTAACGATGAAATCAGTTAAATGAAGATGAAATCAGTTAACGATGAAATCAGTTAAAGATGAAATCAGTTAACGATGAAATCAGTTAACGATGAAATCAGTTAAATGAAGATGAAATCAGTTAACGATGAAATCAGTTAAATGAAGATGAAATCAGTTAACGATGGAATCAGTTAACGATGAAATCAGTTAAATGAAGATGAAATCAGTTAACGATGAAATCAGTTAACGATGAAATCAGTTAACGATGAAATCAATTAAATGAAGATGAAATCAGTTAACGATGAAATCAGTTAAATGAAGATGAAATCAGTTAACGATGAAATCAGTTAAAGATGAAATCAGTTAACGATGAAATCAGTTAAATGAAGATGAAATCAGTTAACGATGAAATCAGTTAAATGAAGATGAAATCAGTTAACGATGAAATCAGTTAAAGATGAAATCAGTTAACGATGAAATCAGTTAAAGATGAAATCAGTTAACGATGAAATCAGTTAACGATGAAATCAGTTAAATGAAGATGAAATCAGTTAACGATGAAATCAGTTAAAGATGAAATCAGTTAACGATGAAATCAGTTAACGATGAAATCAGTTAAATGAAGATGAAATCAGTTAACGATGAAATCAGTTAACGATGAAATCAGTTAACGATGAAATCAGTTAAATGAAGATGAAATCAGTTAACGATGAAATCAGTTAACGATGAAATCAGTTAAATGAAGATGAAATCAGTTAACGATGAAATCAGTTAACGATGAAATCAATTAAATGAAGATGAAATCAGTTAACGATGAAATCAGTTAAATGAAGAATGAAAATGAAATCAGTTAAATGAAGATGAAATCAGTTAACGATGAAATCAGTTAACGATGAAATCAGTTAACGATGAAATCAGTTAAATGAAGATGAAATCAGTTAACGATGAAATCAGTTAAATGAAGATGAAATCAGTTAACGATGAAATCAGTTAACGATGAAATCAGTTAACGATGGAATCAGTTAACGATGAAATCAGTTAACGATGAAATCAGTTAACGATGAAATCAGTTAAATGAAGATGAAATCAGTTAACGATGAAATCAGTTAACGATGAAATCAGTTAACGATGAAATCAGTTAACGATGAAATCAGTTAACGATGAAATCAGTTAAATGAAGATGAAATCAGTTAACGATGAAATCAGTTAACGATGGAATCAGTTAAATGAAGATGAAATCAGTTAACGATGAAATCAGTTAACGATGAAATCAGTTAAATGAAGATGAAATCAGTTAACGATGAAATCAGTTAACGATGAAATCAGTTAAATGAAGATGAAATCAGTTAACGATGAAATCAGTTAAAGATGAAATCAGTTAACGATGAAATCAGTTAACGATGAAATCATTTAAATGAAGATGAAATCAGTTAACGATGAAATCAGTTAACGATGAAATCAGTTAACGATGAAATCAGTTAAATGAAGATGAAATCAGTTAACGATGAAATCAGTTAACGATGAAATCAGTTAACGATGAAATCAGTTAAATGAAGATGAAATCAGTTAACGATGAAATCAGTTAACGATGAAATCAGTTAACGATGAAATCAATTAAATGAAGATGAAATCAGTTAAATGAAGATGAAATCAGTTAACGATGAAATCAGTTAAAGATGAAATCAGTTAACGATGAAATCAGTTAACGATGAAATCAGTTAAATGAAGATGAAATCAGTTAACGATGAAATCAGTTAACGATGAAATCAGTTAAATGAAGAATGAAAATGAAATCAGTTAAATGAAGATGAAATCAGTTAACGATGAAATCAGTTAACGATGAAATCAGTTAACGATGAAATCACTTAACGATGAAATCAGTTAAATGAAGATGAAATCAGTTAACGATGAAATCAGTTAAAGATGAAATCAGTTAACGATGGAATCAGTTAACGATGAAATCAGTTAACGATGAAATCAGTTAAATGAAGATGAAATCAGTTAACGATGAAATCAGTTAACGATGAAATCAGTTAAATGAAGATGAAATCAGTTAACGATGAAATCAGTTAAAGATGAAATCAGTTAACGATGAAATCAGTTAAATGAAGATGAAATCAGTTAACGATGAAATCAGTTAAAGATGAAATCAGTTAACGATGAAATCAGTTAACGATGAAATCAGTTAAATGAAGATGAAATCAGTTAATGATGAAATCAGTTAACGATGGAATCAGTTAACGATGAAATCAGTTAACGATGAAATCAGTTAAATGAAGATGAAATCAGTTAACGATGAAATCAGTTAACGATGAAATCAGTTAACGATGAAATCAATTAAATGAAGATGAAATCAGTTAACGATGAAATCAGTTAAATGAAGATGAAATCAGTTAACGATGAAATCAGTTAAAGATGAAATCAGTTAACGATGAAATCAGTTAACGATGAAATCAGTTAAATGAAGATGAAATCAGTTAACGATGAAATCAGTTAAATGAAGAATGAAAATGAAATCAGTTAAATGAAGATGAAATCAGTTAACGATGAAATCAGTTAACGATGAAATCAGTTAAATGAAGATGAAATCAGTTAAATGAAGATGAAATCAGTTAACGATGAAATCAGTTAACGATGAAATCAGTTAACGATGAAATCAGTTAAATGAAGATGAAATCAGTTAACGATGAAATCAGTTAACGATGAAATCAGTTAACGATGAAATCAGTTAAATGAAGATGAAATCAGTTAAATGAAGATGAAATCAGTTAACGATGAAATCAGTTAACGATGAAATCAGTTAAATGAAGATGAAATCAGTTAACGATGAAATCAGTTAACGATGAAATCAGTTAACGATGAAATCAGTTAAATGAAGATGAAATCAGTTAACGATGAAATCAGTTAACGATGAAATCAGTTAACGATGAAATCAGTTAACGATGGAATCAGTTAAATGAAGATGAAATCAGTTAACGATGAAATCAGTTAACGATGAAATCAGTTAACGATGAAATCAGTTAAATGAAGATGAAATCAGTTAACGATGAAATCAGTTAAATGAAGATGAAATCAGTTAAATGAAGATGAAATCAGTTAACGATGAAATCAGTTAACGATGAAATCAGTTAACGATGAAATCACTTAACGATGAAATCAGTTAAATGAAGATGAAATCAGTTAACGATGAAATCAGTTAAAGATGAAATCAGTTAACGATGGAATCAGTTAACGATGAAATCAGTTAACGATGAAATCAGTTAAATGAAGATGAAATCAGTTAACGATGAAATCAGTTAACAATGAAATCAGTTAAATGAAGATGAAATCAGTTAACGATGAAATCAGTTAACGATGAAATCAGTTAAATGAAGATGAAATCAGTTAACGATGAAATCAGTTAACGATGAAATCAGTTAACGATGAAATCACTTAACGATGAAATCAGTTAAATGAAGATGAAATCAGTTAACGATGAAATCAGTTAAAGATGAAATCAGTTAACGATGGAATCAGTTAACGATGAAATCAGTTAACGATGAAATCAGTTAAATGAAGATGAAATCAGTTAACGATGAAATCAGTTAACGATGAAATCAGTTAAATGAAGATGAAATCAGTTAACGATGAAATCAGTTAAAAATGAAATCAGTTAACGATGAAATCAGTTAACGATGAAATCAGTTAAATGAAGATGAAATCAGTTAACGATGAAATCAGTTAACGATGAAATCAGTTAACGATGAAATCAGTTAACGATGGAATCAGTTAACGATGAAATCAGTTAACGATGAAATCAGTTAAATGAAGATGAAATCAGTTAACGATGAAATCAGTTAAATGAAGATGAAATCAGTTAACGATGAAATCAGTTAACGATGAAATCAGTTAACGATGAAATCAATTAAATGAAGATGAAATCAGTTAACGATGAAATCAGTTAAATGAAGATGAAATCAGTTAACGATGAAATCAGTTAAAGATGAAATCAGTTAACGATGAAATCAGTTAACGATGAAATCAGTTAAATGAAGATGAAATCAGTTAACGATGAAATCAGTTAAATGAAGAATGAAAATGAAATCAGTTAAATGAAGATGAAATCAGTTAACGATGAAATCAGTTAAATGAAGATGAAATCAGTTAACGATGAAATCAGTTAACGATGGAATCAGTTAACGATGAAATCAGTTAACGATGAAATCAGTTAAATGAAGATGAAATCAGTTAACGATGAAATCAGTTAACGATGAAATCAGTTAACGATGAAATCAGTTAAATGAAGATGAAATCAGTTAACGATGAAATCAGTTAAAGATGAAATCAGTTAACGATGAAATCAGTTAACGATGAAATCAGTTAAATGAAGATGAAATCAGTTAACGATGAAATCAGTTAACGATGAAATCAGTTAACGATGGAATCAGTTAAATGAAGATGAAATCAGTTAACGATGAAATCAGTTAACGATGAAATCAGTTAAATGAAGATGAAATCAGTTAACGATGAAATCAGTTAAATGAAGATGAAATCAGTTAACGATGAAATCAGTTAAAGATGAAATCAGTTAACGATGAAATCAGTTAACGATGAAATCAGTTAAATGAAGATGAAATCAGTTAACGATGAAATCAGTTAAAGATGAAATCAGTTAACGATGAAATCAGTTAACGATGAAATCAGTTAAATGAAGATGAAATCAGTTAACGATGAAATCAGTTAACGATGAAATCAGTTAACGATGGAATCAGTTAAATGAAGATGAAATCAGTTAACGATGAAATCAGTTAACGATGAAATCAGTTAAATGAAGATGAAATCAGTTAACGATGAAATCAGTTAAATGAAGATGAAATCAGTTAACGATGAAATCAGTTAAAGATGAAATCAGTTAACGATGAAATCAGTTAACGATGAAATCAGTTAAATGAAGATGAAATCAGTTAACGATGAAATCAGTTAAAGATGAAATCAGTTAACGATGAAATCAGTTAACGATGAAATCCTTTAAATGAAGATGAAATCAGTTAACGATGAAATCAGTTAACGATGAAATCAGTTAAATGAAGATGAAATCAGTTAACGATGAAATCAGTTAACGATGAAATCAGTTAACGATGAAATCAGTTAAATGAAGATGAAATCAGTTAACGATGAAATCAGTTAACGATGAAATCAGTTAACGATGAAATCAATTAAATGAAGATGAAATCAGTTAACGATGAAATCAGTTAAATGAAGATGAAATCAGTTAACGATGAAATCAGTTAAAGATGAAATCAGTTAACGATGAAATCAGTTAACGATGAAATCAGTTAACGATGAAATCAGTTAAATGAAGATGAAATCAGTTAACGATGAAATCAGTTAACGATGAAATCAGTTAAATGAAGAATGAAAATGAAATCAGTTAAATGAAGATGAAATCAGTTAACGATGAAATCAGTTAACGATGAAATCAGTTAACGATGGAATCAGTTAACGATGAAATCAGTTAACGATGAAATCAGTTAAATGAAGATGAAATCAGTTAACGATGAAATCAGTTAACAATGAAATCAGTTAAATGAAGATGAAATCAGTTAACGATGAAATCAGTTAACGATGAAATCAGTTAACGATGAAATCACTTAACGATGAAATCAGTTAAATGAAGATGAAATCAGTTAACGATGAAATCAGTTAAAGATGAAATCAGTTAACGATGGAATCAGTTAACGATGAAATCAGTTAACGATGAAATCAGTTAACGATGAAATCAGTTAAATGAAGATGAAATCAGTTAACGATGAAATCAGTTAAAGATGAAATCAGTTAACGATGAAATCAGTTAACGATGAAATCAGTTAAATGAAGATGAAATCAGTTAACGATGAAATCAGTTAAAGATGAAATCAGTTAACGATGAAATCAGTTAACGATGAAATCAGTTAAATGAAGATGAAATCAGTTAATGATGAAATCAGTTAACGATGGAATCAGTTAACGATGAAATCAGTTAACGATGAAATCAGTTAAATGAAGATGAAATCAGTTAACGATGAAATCAGTTAACGATGAAATCAGTTAACGATGAAATCAATTAAATGAAGATGAAATCAGTTAACGATGAAATCAGTTAAATGAAGATGAAATCAGTTAACGATGAAATCAGTTAAAGATGAAATCAGTTAACGATGAAATCAGTTAACGATGAAATCAGTTAAATGAAGATGAAATCAGTTAACGATGAAATCAGTTAAATGAAGATGAAATCAGTTAAATGAAGATGAAATCAGTTAACGATGAAATCAGTTAACGATGAAATCAGTTAACGATGAAATCAGTTAAATGAAGATGAAATCAGTTAACGATGAAATCAGTTAACGATGGAATCAGTTAAATGAAGATGAAATCAGTTAACGATGAAATCAGTTAACGATGAAATCAGTTAACGATGAAATCAGTTAAATGAAGATGAAATCAGTTAACGATGAAATCAGTTAAATGAAGAATGAAAATGAAATCAGTTAAATGAAGATGAAATCAGTTAACGATGAAATCAGTTAACGATGAAATCAGTTAAATGAAGATGAAATCAGTTAACGATGAAATCAGTTAACGATGAAATCAGTTAACGATGAAATCAATTAACGATGGAATCAGTTAAATGAAGATGAAATCAGTTAACGATGAAATCAGTTAACGATGAAATCAGTTAAATGAAGATGAAATCAGTTAACGATGAAATCAGTTAAATGAAGATGAAATCAGTTAACGATGAAATCAGTTAACGATGAAATCAGTTAAATGAAGATGAAATCAGTTAACGATGAAATCAGTTAACGATGAAATCAATTAAATGAAGATGAAATCAGTTAACGATGAAATCAGTTAAAAGAAGATGAAATCAGTTAACGATGAAATCAGTTAACGATGAAATCAGTTAAATGAAGATGAAATCAGTTAACGATGAAATCAGTTAAATGAAGAATGAAAATGAAATCAGTTAAATGAAGATGAAATCAGTTAACGATGAAATCAGTTAAATGAAGATGAAATCAGTTAACGATGAAATCAGTTAACGATGAAATCAGTTAACGATGGAATCAGTTAACGATGAAATCAGTTAAATGAAGATGAAATCAGTTAACGATGAAATCAGTTAACAATGAAATCAGTTAAATGAAGATGAAATCAGTTAACGATGAAATCAGTTAACGATGAAATCAGTTAACGATGAAATCACTTAACGATGAAATCAGTTAAATGAAGATGAAATCAGTTAACGATGAAATCAGTTAAAGATGAAATCAGTTAACGATGGAATCAGTTAACGATGAAATCAGTTAACGATGAAATCAGTTAAATGAAGATGAAATCAGTTAACGATGAAATCAGTTAACGATGAAATCAGTTAAATGAAGATGAAATCAGTTAACGATGAAATCAGTTAACGATGAAATCAGTTAAATGAAGATGAAATCAGTTAACGATGAAATCAGTTAACGATGAAATCAGTTAACGATGAAATCAGTTAACGATGGAATCAGTTAACGGTGAAATCAGTTAACGATGAAATCAGTTAAATGAAGATGAAATCAGTTAACGATGAAATCAGTTAACGATGAAATCAGTTAAATGAAGATGAAATCAGTTAACGATGAAATCAGTTAAAGATGAAATCAGTTAACGATGAAATCAGTTAACGATGAAATCAGTTAAATGAAGATGAAATCAGTTAACGATGAAATCAGTTAAAGATGAAATCAGTTAACGATGAAATCAGTTAACGATGAAATCAGTTAAATGAAGATGAAATCAGTTAACGATGAAATCAGTTAACGATGAAATCAGTTAACGATGAAATCAGTTAAATGAAGATGAAATCAGTTAACGATGAAATCAGTTAACGATGAAATCAGTTAACGATGAAATCAGTTAAATGAAGATGAAATCAGTTAACGATGAAATCAGTTAACGATGAAATCAGTTAACGATGAAATCAATTAAATGAAGATGAAATCAGTTAACGATGAAATCAGTTAAATGAAGAATGAAAATGAAATCAGTTAACGATGAAATCAGTTAACGATGAAATCAGTTAACGATGAAATCAGTTAACGATGAAATCAGTTAAATGAAGATGAAATCAGTTAACGATGAAATCAGTTAAATGAAGATGAAATCAGTTAACGATGAAATCAGTTAACGATGAAATCAGTTAACGATGAAATCAGTTAAATGAAGATGAAATCAGTTAACGATGAAATCAGTTAACGATGAAATCAGTTAACGATGAAATCAGTTAAATGAAGATGAAATCAGTTAACGATGAAATCAGTTAAAGATGAAATCAGTTAACGATGAAATCAGTTAAAGATGAAATCAGTTAACGATGAAATCAGTTAACGATGAAATCAGTTAAATGAAGATGAAATCAGTTAACGATGAAATCAGTTAACGATGAAATCAGTTAACGATGGAATCAGTTAAATGAAGATGAAATCAGTTAACGATGAAATCAGTTAACGATGAAATCAGTTAACGATGAAATCAGTTAAATGAAGATGAAATCAGTTAACGATGAAATCAGTTAAATGAAGATGAAATCAGTTAACGATGAAATCAGTTAAAGATGAAATCAGTTAACGATGAAATCAGTTAACGATGAAATCAGTTAAATGAAGATGAAATCAGTTAACGATGAAATCAGTTAAAGATGAAATCAGTTAACGATGAAATCAGTTAACGATGAAATCAGTTAAATGAAGATGAAATCAGTTAACGATGAAATCAGTTAACGATGAAATCAGTTAAATGAAGATGAAATCAGTTAACGATGAAATCAGTTAACGATGAAATCAGTTAACGATGAAATCAGTTAAATGAAGATGAAATCAGTTAACGATGAAATCAGTTAACGATGAAATCAGTTAAATGAAGAATGAAAATGAAATCAGTTAAATGAAGATGAAATCAGTTAACGATGAAATCAGTTAACGATGAAATCAGTTAACGATGGAATCAGTTAACGATGAAATCAGTTAACGATGAAATCAGTTAAATGAAGATGAAATCAGTTAACGATGAAATCAGTTAACAATGAAATCAGTTAAATGAAGATGAAATCAGTTAACGATGAAATCAGTTAAATGAAGATGAAATCAGTTAACGATGAAATCAGTTAACGATGAAATCACTTAACGATGAAATCAGTTAAATGAAGATGAAATCAGTTAACGATGAAATCAGTTAAAGATGAAATCAGTTAACGATGAAATCAGTTAAAGATGAAATCAGTTAACGATGAAATCAGTTAACGATGAAATCAGTTAAATGAAGATGAAATCAGTTAACGATGAAATCAGTTAACGATGAAATCAGTTAACGATGGAATCAGTTAAATGAAGATGAAATCAGTTAACGATGAAATCAGTTAACGATGAAATCAGTTAACGATGAAATCAGTTAAATGAAGATGAAATCAGTTAACGATGAAATCAGTTAAATGAAGATGAAATCAGTTAACGATGAAATCAGTTAAAGATGAAATCAGTTAACGATGAAATCAGTTAACGATGAAATCAGTTAAATGAAGATGAAATCAGTTAACGATGAAATCAGTTAAAGATGAAATCAGTTAACGATGAAATCAGTTAACGATGAAATCAGTTAAATGAAGATGAAATCAGTTAACGATGAAATCAGTTAACGATGAAATCAGTTAACGATGAAATCAGTTAAATGAAGATGAAATCAGTTAACGATGAAATCAGTTAACGATGAAATCAGTTAAATGAAGATGAAATCAGTTAACGATGAAATCAGTTAACGATGAAATCAGTTAAATGAAGAATGAAAATGAAATCAGTTAAATGAAGATGAAATCAGTTAACGATGAAATCAGTTAACGATGAAATCAGTTAACGATGGAATCAGTTAACGATGAAATCAGTTAACGATGAAATCAGTTAAATGAAGATGAAATCAGTTAACGATGAAATCAGTTAACAATGAAATCAGTTAAATGAAGATGAAATCAGTTAACGATGAAATCAGTTAACGATGAAATCAGTTAAATGAAGATGAAATCAGTTAACGATGAAATCAGTTAACGATGAAATCAGTTAACGATGAAATCACTTAACGATGAAATCAGTTAAATGAAGATGAAATCAGTTAACGATGAAATCAGTTAAAGATGAAATCAGTTAACGATGGAATCAGTTAACGATGAAATCAGTTAACGATGAAATCAGTTAAATGAAGATGAAATCAGTTAGCGATGAAATCAGTTAACGATGAAATCAGTTAAATGAAGATGAAATCAGTTAACGATGAAATCAGTTAAAGATGAAATCAGTTAACGATGAAATCAGTTAACGATGAAATCAGTTAAATGAAGATGAAATCAGTTAACGATGAAATCAGTTAAAGATGAAATCAGTTAACGATGGAATCAGTTAACGATGAAATCAGTTAAATGAAGATGAAATCAGTTAACGATGAAATCAGTTAACGATGAAATCAGTTAACGATGAAATCAGTTAAATGAAGATGAAATCAGTTAACGATGAAATCAGTTAAATGAAGATGAAATCAGTTAACGATGAAATCAGTTAACGATGGAATCAGTTAACGATGAAATCAGTTAAATGAAGATGAAATCAGTTAACGATGAAATCAGTTAACGATGGAATCAGTTAAATGAAGATGAAATCAGTTAACGATGAAATCAGTTAACGATGAAATCAGTTAAATGAAGATGAAATCAGTTAACGATGAAATCAGTTAAATGAAGAATGAAAATGAAATCAGTTAAATGAAGATGAAATCAGTTAACGATGAAATCAGTTAACGATGAAATCAGTTAACGATGAAATCAGTTAAATGAAGATGAAATCAGTTAACGATGAAATCAGTTAACGATGAAATCAGTTAACGATGGAATCAGTTAAATGAAGATGAAATCAGTTAACGATGAAATCAGTTAAATGAAGATGAAATCAGTTAACGATGAAATCAGTTAACGATGAAATCAGTTAAATGAAGATGAAATCAGTTAAATGAAGATGAAATCAGTTAACGATGAAATCAGTTAACGATGAAATCAATTAAATGAAGATGAAATCAGTTAACGATGAAATCAGTTAAAAGAAGATGAAATCAGTTAACGATGAAATCAGTTAACGATGAAATCAGTTAAATGAAGATGAAATCAGTTAACGATGAAATCAGTCAAATGAAGAATGAAAATGAAATCAGTTAAATGAAGATGAAATCAGTTAACGATGAAATCAGTTAAATGAAGATGAAATCAGTTAACGATGAAATCAGTTAACGATGAAATCAGTTAACGATGGAATCAGTTAACGATGAAATCAGTTAACGATGGAATCAGTTAACGATGAAATCAGTTAACGATGAAATCAGTTAAATGAAGATGAAATCAGTTAACGATGAAATCAGTTAACAATGAAATCAGTTAAATGAAGATGAAATCAGTTAACGATGAAATCAGTTAACGATGAAATCAGTTAACGATGAAATCAGTTAACGATGAAATCACTTAACGAGGAAATCAGTTAAATGAAGATGAAATCAGTTAACGATGAAATCAGTTAAAGATGAAATCAGTTAACGATGAAATCAGTTAAATGAAGAATGAAAATGAAATCAGTTAAATGAAGATGAAATCAGTTAACGATGAAATCAGTTAACGATGAAATCAGTTAAATGAAGATGAAATCACTTAACGATGAAATCAGTTAAATGAAGATGAAATCAGTTAAATGAAGATGAAATCAGTTAACGATGAAATCAGTTAACGATGAAATCAGTTAACGATGAAATCAGTTAACGATGAAATCACTTAACGAGGAAATCAGTTAAATGAAGATGAAATCAGTTAACGATGAAATCAGTTAACGATGGAATCAGTTAAATGAAGATGAAATCAGTTAACGATGAAATCAGTTAACGATGAAATCAGTTAAATGAAGATGAAATCAGTTAACGATGAAATCAGTTAAATGAAGAATGAAAATGAAATCAGTTAAATGAAGATGAAATCAGTTAACGATGAAATCAGTTAACGATGAAATCAGTTAAATGAAGATGAAATCAGTTAAAGATGAAATCAGTTAACGATGAAATCAGTTAACGATGAAATCAGTTAACGATGAAATCAGTTAACGATGGAATCAGTTAAATGAAGATGAAATCAGTTAACGATGAAATCAGTTAACGATGAAATCAGTTAAATGAAGATGAAATCAGTTAACGATGAAATCAGTTAAATGAAGATGAAATCAGTTAACGATGAAATCAGTTAACGATGAAATCAGTTAAATGAAGATGAAATCAGTTAACGATGAAATCAGTTAACGATGAAATCAGTTAACGATGAAATCAGTTAAAAGAAGATGAAATCAGTTAACGATGAAATCAGTTAACGATGAAATCAGTTAACGATGAAATCAGTTAAATGAAGATGAAATCAGTTAACGATGAAATCAGTTAAATGAAGAATGAAAATGAAATCAGTTAAATGAAGATGAAATCAGTTAACGATGAAATCAGTTAAATGAAGATGAAATCAGTTAACGATGAAATCAGTTAACGATGGAATCAGTTAACGATGAAATCAGTTAACGATGGAATCAGTTAACGATGAAATCAGTTAACGATGAAATCAGTTAAATGAAGATGAAATCAGTTAACGATGAAATCAGTTAACAATGAAATCAGTTAAATGAAGATGAAATCAGTTAACGATGAAATCAGTTAACGATGAAATCAGTTAACGATGAAATCAGTTAAATGAAGATGAAATCAGTTAACGATGAAATCAGTTAAAGATGAAATCAGTTAACGATGGAATCAGTTAACGATGAAATCAGTTAACGATGGAATCAGTTAACGATGAAATCAGTTAACGATGGAATCAGTTAACGATGAAATCAGTTAACGATGAAATCAGTTAACGATGAAATCAGTTAAATGAAGATGAAATCAGTTAACGATGAAATCAGTTAACGATGAAATCAGTTAAATGAAGATGAAATCAGTTAACGATGAAATCAGTTAACGATGAGATCAGTTAACGATGAAATCAGTTAACGATGAAATCAGTTAAATGAAGATGAAATCAGTTAACGATGAAATCAGTTAAATGAAGATGAAATCAGTTAACGATGAAATCAGTTAACGATGAAATCAGTTAAATGAAGATGAAATCAGTTAACGATGAAATCAGTTAAAGATGAAATCAGCTAACGATGGAATCAGTTAAATGAAGATGAAATCAGTTAACGATGAAATCAGTTAAATGAAGATGAAATCAGTTAACGATGAAATCAGTTAAATGAAGATGAAATCAGTTAAATGAAGATGAAATCAGTTAACGATGAAATCAGTTAAAGATGAAATCAGTTAACGATGAAATCAGTTAACGATGAAATCAGTTAAATGAAGATGAAATCAGTTAACGATGAAATCAGTTAACGATGAAATCAGTTAACGATGAAATCAATTAAATGAAGATGAAATCAGTTAACGATGAAATCAGTTAAATGAAGAATGAAAATGAAATCAGTTAACGATGAAATCAGTTAACGATGAAATCAGTTAACGATGAAATCAGTTAACGATGAAATCAGTTAAATGAAGATGAAATCAGTTAACGATGAAATCAGTTAAATGAAGATGAAATCAGTTAACGATGAAATCAGTTAACGATGAAATCAGTTAACGATGAAATCAGTTAACGATGAAATCAGTTAAATGAAGATGAAATCAGTTAACGATGAAATCAGTTAACGATGAAATCAGTTAAATGAAGATGAAATCAGTTAACGATGAAATCAGTTAAAGATGAAATCAGTTAACGATGAAATCAGTTAAAGATGAAATCAGTTAACGATGAAATCAGTTAACGATGAAATCAGTTAAATGAAGATGAAATCAGTTAACGATGAAATCAGTTAACGATGAAATCAGTTAACGATGGAATCAGTTAAATGAAGATGAAATCAGTTAACGATGAAATCAGTTAAATGAAGATGAAATCAGTTAACGATGAAATCAGTTAAATGAAGATGAAATCAGTTAACGATGAAATCAGTTAAAGATGAAATCAGTTAACGATGAAATCAGTTAACGATGAAATCAGTTAAATGAAGATGAAATCAGTTAACGATGAAATCAGTTAAAGATGAAATCAGTTAACGATGAAATCAGTTAACGATGAAATCAGTTAAATGAAGATGAAATCAGTTAACGATGAAATCAGTTAACGATGAAATCAGTTAAATGAAGATGAAATCAGTTAACGATGAAATCAGTTAACGATGAAATCAGTTAACGATGAAATCAGTTAACGATGAAATCAGTTAACGATGAAATCAGTTAAATGAAGATGAAATCAGTTAACGATGAAATCAGTTAACGATGAAATCAGTTAAATGAAGAATGAAAATGAAATCAGTTAAATGAAGATGAAATCAGTTAACGATGAAATCAGTTAACGATGAAATCAGTTAACGATGGAATCAGTTAACGATGAAATCAGTTAACGATGAAATCAGTTAAATGAAGATGAAATCAGTTAACGATGAAATCAGTTAACAATGAAATCAGTTAAATGAAGATGAAATCAGTTAACGATGAAATCAGTTAAATGAAGATGAAATCAGTTAACGATGAAATCAGTTAACGATGAAATCAGTTAAATGAAGATGAAATCAGTTAACGATGAAATCAGTTAACGATGAAATCACTTAACGATGAAATCAGTTAAATGAAGATGAAATCAGTTAAATGAAGATGAAATCAGTTAACGATGAAATCAGTTAAAGATGAAATCAGTTAACGATGAAATCAGTTAAAGATGAAATCAGTTAACGATGAAATCAGTTAACGATGAAATCAGTTAAATGAAGATGAAATCAGTTAACGATGAAATCAGTTAACGATGAAATCAGTTAACGATGGAATCAGTTAAATGAAGATGAAATCAGTTCACGATGAAATCAGTTAACGATGAAATCAGTTAACGATGAAATCAGTTAAATGAAGATGAAATCAGTTAACGATGAAATCAGTTAAATGAAGATGAAATCAGTTAACGATGAAATCAGTTAAAGATGAAATCAGTTAACGATGAAATCAGTTAACGATGAAATCAGTTAAATGAAGATGAAATCAGTTAACGATGAAATCAGTTAAAGATGAAATCAGTTAACGATGAAATCAGTTAACGATGAAATCAGTTAAATGAAGATGAAATCAGTTAACGATGAAATCAGTTAACGATGAAATCAGTTAACGATGAAATCAGTTAACGATGAAATCAGTTAAATGAAGATGAAATCAGTTAACGATGAAATCAGTTAACGATGAAATCAGTTAACGATGAAATCAGTTAACGATGAAATCAGTTAAATGAAGATGAAATCAGTTAACGATGAAATCAGTTAACGATGAAATCAGTTAAATGAAGATGAAATCAGTTAACGATGAAATCAGTTAACGATGAAATCAGTTAAATGAAGAATGAAAATGAAATCAGTTAAATGAAGATGAAATCAGTTAACGATGAAATCAGTTAACGATGAAATCAGTTAACGATGGAATCAGTTAACGATGAAATCAGTTAACGATGAAATCAGTTAAATGAAGATGAAATCAGTTAACGATGAAATCAGTTAACAATGAAATCAGTTAAATGAAGATGAAATCAGTTAACGATGAAATCAGTTAACGATGAAATCAGTTAAATGAAGATGAAATCAGTTAACGATGAAATCAGTTAACGATGAAATCAGTTAACGATGAAATCACTTAACGATGAAATCAGTTAAATGAAGATGAAATCAGTTAACGATGAAATCAGTTAAAGATGAAATCAGTTAACGATGGAATCAGTTAACGATGAAATCAGTTAACGATGAAATCAGTTAAATGAAGATGAAATCAGTTAGCGATGAAATCAGTTAACGATGAAATCAGTTAAATGAAGATGAAATCAGTTAACGATGAAATCAGTTAAAGATGAAATCAGTTAACGATGAAATCAGTTAACGATGAAATCAGTTAAATGAAGATGAAATCAGTTAACGATGAAATCAGTTAAAGATGAAATCAGTTAACGATGGAATCAGTTAACGATGAAATCAGTTAAATGAAGATGAAATCAGTTAACGATGAAATCAGTTAACGATGAAATCAGTTAACGATGAAATCAGTTAACGATGAAATCAGTTAAATGAAGATGAAATCAGTTAACGATGAAATCAGTTAACGATGGAATCAGTTAACGATGAAATCAGTTAAATGAAGATGAAATCAGTTAACGATGAAATCAGTTAACGATGGAATCAGTTAAATGAAGATGAAATCAGTTAACGATGAAATCAGTTAACGATGAAATCAGTTAAATGAAGATGAAATCAGTTAACGATGAAATCAGTTAAATGAAGAATGAAAATGAAATCAGTTAAATGAAGATGAAATCAGTTAACGATGAAATCAGTTAACGATGAAATCAGTTAACGATGAAATCAGTTAAATGAAGATGAAATCAGTTAACGATGAAATCAGTTAACGATGAAATCAGTTAACGATGGAATCAGTTAAATGAAGATGAAATCAGTTAACGATGAAATCAGTTAAATGAAGATGAAATCAGTTAACGATGAAATCAGTTAACGATGAAATCAGTTAAATGAAGATGAAATCAGTTAAATGAAGATGAAATCAGTTAACGATGAAATCAGTTAACGATGAAATCAATTAAATGAAGATGAAATCAGTTAACGATGAAATCAGTTAAAAGAAGATGAAATCAGTTAACGATGAAATCAGTTAACGATGAAATCAGTTAAATGAAGATGAAATCAGTTAACGATGAAATCAGTCAAATGAAGAATGAAAATGAAATCAGTTAAATGAAGATGAAATCAGTTAACGATGAAATCAGTTAAATGAAGATGAAATCAGTTAACGATGAAATCAGTTAACGATGAAATCAGTTAACGATGGAATCAGTTAACGATGAAATCAGTTAACGATGGAATCAGTTAACGATGAAATCAGTTAACGATGAAATCAGTTAAATGAAGATGAAATCAGTTAACGATGAAATCAGTTAACAATGAAATCAGTTAAATGAAGATGAAATCAGTTAACGATGAAATCAGTTAACGATGAAATCAGTTAACGATGAAATCAGTTAACGATGAAATCACTTAACGAGGAAATCAGTTAAATGAAGATGAAATCAGTTAACGATGAAATCAGTTAAAGATGAAATCAGTTAACGATGAAATCAGTTAAATGAAGAATGAAAATGAAATCAGTTAAATGAAGATGAAATCAGTTAACGATGAAATCAGTTAACGATGAAATCAGTTAAATGAAGATGAAATCACTTAACGATGAAATCAGTTAAATGAAGATGAAATCAGTTAAATGAAGATGAAATCAGTTAACGATGAAATCAGTTAACGATGAAATCAGTTAACGATGAAATCAGTTAACGATGAAATCACTTAACGAGGAAATCAGTTAAATGAAGATGAAATCAGTTAACGATGAAATCAGTTAACGATGGAATCAGTTAAATGAAGATGAAATCAGTTAACGATGAAATCAGTTAACGATGAAATCAGTTAAATGAAGATGAAATCAGTTAACGATGAAATCAGTTAAATGAAGAATGAAAATGAAATCAGTTAAATGAAGATGAAATCAGTTAACGATGAAATCAGTTAACGATGAAATCAGTTAAATGAAGATGAAATCAGTTAACGATGAAATCAGTTAAAGATGAAATCAGTTAACGATGAAATCAGTTAACGATGAAATCAGTTAACGATGAAATCAGTTAACGATGGAATCAGTTAAATGAAGATGAAATCAGTTAACGATGAAATCAGTTAACGATGAAATCAGTTAAATGAAGATGAAATCAGTTAACGATGAAATCAGTTAAATGAAGATGAAATCAGTTAACGATGAAATCAGTTAACGATGAAATCAGTTAAATGAAGATGAAATCAGTTAACGATGAAATCAGTTAACGATGAAATCAGTTAAAAGAAGATGAAATCAGTTAACGATGAAATCAGTTAACGATGAAATCAGTTAAATGAAGATGAAATCAGTTAACGATGAAATCAGTTAAATGAAGAATGAAAATGAAATCAGTTAAATGAAGATGAAATCAGTTAACGATGAAATCAGTTAAATGAAGATGAAATCAGTTAACGATGAAATCAGTTAACGATGGAATCAGTTAACGATGAAATCAGTTAACGATGGAATCAGTTAACGATGAAATCAGTTAACGATGAAATCAGTTAAATGAAGATGAAATCAGTTAACGATGAAATCAGTTAACAATGAAATCAGTTAAATGAAGATGAAATCAGTTAACGATGAAATCAGTTAACGATGAAATCAGTTAACGATGAAATCACTTAACGATGAAATCAGTTAAATGAAGATGAAATCAGTTAACGATGAAATCAGTTAAAGATGAAATCAGTTAACGATGGAATCAGTTAACGATGAAATCAGTTAACGATGGAATCAGTTAACGATGAAATCAGTTAACGATGGAATCAGTTAACGATGAAATCAGTTAACGATGAAATCAGTTAACGATGAAATCAGTTAAATGAAGATGAAATCAGTTAACGATGAAATCAGTTAACGATGAAATCAGTTAAATGAAGATGAAATCAGTTAACGATGAAATCAGTTAACGATGAAATCAGTTAACGATGAGATCAGTTAACGATGAAATCAGTTAACGATGAAATCAGTTAAATGAAGATGAAATCAGTTAACGATGAAATCAGTTAAATGAAGATGAAATCAGTTAACGATGAAATCAGTTAACGATGAAATCAGTTAAATGAAGATGAAATCAGTTAACGATGAAATCAGTTAAAGATGAAATCAGCTAACGATGGAATCAGTTAAATGAAGATGAAATCAGTTAACGATGAAATCAGTTAAATGAAGATGAAATCAGTTAACGATGAAATCAGTTAAATGAAGATGAAATCAGTTAAATGAAGATGAAATCAGTTAACGATGAAATCAGTTAAAGATGAAATCAGTTAACGATGAAATCAGTTAACGATGAAATCAGTTAAATGAAGATGAAATCAGTTAACGATGAAATCAGTTAACGATGAAATCAGTTAAATGAAGATGAAATCAGTTATCGATGAAATCAGTTAAAGATGAAATCAGTTAACGATGGAATCAGTTAAATGAAGATGAAATCAGTTAACGATGAAATCAGTTAAAGATGAAATCAGTTACAGATGAAATCAGTTACATGAAGATTAAATCAGTTAACGATGAAATCAGTTAACGATGAAATCAGTTAATGATGAAATCAGTTAAATGAAGATGAAATCAGTTAACGATGAAATCAGTTAACGATGAAATCAGTTAACGATGGAATCAGTTAAATGAAGATGAAATCAGTTCACGGTGAAATCAGTTAACGATGGAATCAGTTAACGATGAGATCAGTTAACGATGAAATCAGTTAACGATGAAATCAGTTAAATGAAGATGAAATCAGTTAACGATGAAATCAGTTAACGATGGAATCAGTTAAATGAAGATGAAATCAGTTAACGATGAAATCAGTTAAATGAAGATGAAATCAGTTAACGATGAAATCAGTTAACGATGAAATCAGTTAAATGAAGATGAAATCAGTTAACGATGAAATCAGTTAACGATGAAATCAGTTAAATGAAGATGAAATCAGTTAACGATGAAATCAGTTAACGATGAAATCAGTTAAATGAAGAATGAAAATGAAATCAGTTAAATGAAGATGAAATCAGTTAACGATGAAATCAGTTAACGATGGAATCAGTTAAAGATGGAATCAGTTAAATGAAGATGAAATCAGTTAACGATGAAATCAGTTAAATGAAGATGAAATCAGTTAACGATGAAATCAGTTAAAGATGAAATCAGTTAACGATGAAATCAGTTAACGATGAAATCAGTTAAATGAAGAATGAAAATGAAATCAGTTAAATGAAGATGAAATCAGTTAACGATGAAATCAGTTAACGATGAAATCAGTTAACGATGGAATCAGTTAAATGAAGATGAAATCAGTTCACGGTGAAATCAGTTAACGATGGAATCAGTTAACGATGAGATCAGTTAACGATGAAATCAGTTAACGATGAAATCAGTTAAATGAAGATGAAATCAGTTAACGATGAAATCAGTTAACGATGGAATCAGTTAAATGAAGATGAAATCAGTTAACGATGAAATCAGTTAAATGAAGATGAAATCAGTTAACGATGAAATCAGTTAACGATGAAATCAGTTAAATGAAGATGAAATCAGTTAACGATGAAATCAGTTAACGATGAAATCAGTTAAATGAAGATGAAATCAGTTAACGATGAAATCAGTTAACGATGAAATCAGTTAAATGAAGAATGAAAATGAAATCAGTTAAATGAAGATGAAATCAGTTAACGATGAAATCAGTTAACGATGGAATCAGTTAACGATGGAATCAGTTAAATGAAGATGAAATCAGTTAACGATGAAATCAGTTAAATGAAGATGAAATCAGTTAACGATGAAATCAGTTAAAGATGAAATCAGTTAATGATGAAATCAGTTAACGATGAAATCAGTTAACGATGAAATCAGTTAAATGAAGATGAAATCAGTTAACGATGAAATCAGTTAACGATGAAATCAGTTAAATGAAGATGAAATCAGTTAACGATGAAATCAGTTAAATGAAGAATGAAAATGAAATCAGTTAAATGAAGATGAAATCAGTTAACGATGAAATCAGTTAACGATGGAATCATTTAACGATGGAATCAGTTAAATGAAGATGAAATCAGTTAACGATGAAATCAGTTAAATGAAGATGAAATCAGTTAACGATGGAATCAGTTAACGATGAAATCAGTTAACGATGAAATCAGTTAAATGAAGATGAAATCAGTTAACGATGAAATCAGTTAACGATGAAATCAGTTAACGATGAAATCAGTTAAATGAAGATGAAATCAGTTAACGATGAAATCAGTTAAATGAAGATGAAATCAGTTAAATGAAGATGAAATCAGTTAACGATGAAATCAGTTAACGATGAAATCAGTTAAATGAAGATGAAATCAGTTAACGATGAAATCAGTTAACGATGAAATCAATTAACGATGAAATCAGTTAAATGAAGATGAAATCAGTTAACGATGAAATCAGTTAACGATGAAATCAGTTAAATGAAGAATGAAGATGAAATCAGTTAACGATGAAATCAGTTAACGATGAAATCAGTTAACGATGAAATCAGTTAAATGAAGATGAAATCAGTTAACGATGAAATCAGTTAAATGAAGATGAAATCAGTTAACGATGAAATCAGTTAACGATGAAATCAGTTAAATGAAGATGAAATCAGTTAACGATGAAATCAGTTAACGATGAAAGCACTTAACGATGAAATCAGTTAAATGAAGATGAAATCAGTTAACGATGAAATCAGTTAAATGAAGATGAAATCAGTTAACGATGAAATCAGTTAAAGATGAAATCAGTTAACGATGGAATCAGTTAACGATGAAATCAGTTAACGATGAAATCAGTTAAATGAAGATGAAATCAGTTAACGATGAAATCAGTTAACGATGAAATCAGTTAAATGAAGATGAAATCAGTTAACGATGAAATCAGTTAACGATGAAATCAGTTAACGATGGAATCAGTTAACGATGAAATCAGTTAACGATGAAATCAGTTAAATGAAGATGAAATCAGTTAACGATGAAATCAGTTAACGATGAAATCAGTTAACGATGAAATCAATTAAATGAAGATGAAATCAGTTAACGATGAAATCAGTTAAAGATGAAATCAGTTAACGATGAAATCAGTTAACGATGAAATCAGTTAAATGAAGATGAAATCAGTTAACGATGAAATCAGTTAAAGATGAAATCAGTTAACGATGAAATCAGTTAACGATGGAATCAGTTAACGATGAAATCAGTTAAATGAAGATGAAATCAGTTAACGATGAAATCAGTTAAAGATGAAATCAGTTAACGATGAAATCAGTTAACGATGAAATCAGTTAAATGAAGATGAAATCAGTTAACGATGAAATCAGTTAAAGATGAAATCAGTTAACGATGAAATCAGTTAACGATGGAATCAGTTAAATGAAGATGAAATCAGTTAACGATGAAATCAGTTAAAGATGAAATCAGTTAACGATGAAATCAGTTAACGATGAAATCAGTTAAATGAAGATGAAATCAGTTAAATGAAGATGAAATCAGTTAACGATGAAATCAGTTAACGATGAAATCAGTTAACGATGAAATCAGTTAAATGAAGATGAAATCAGTTAAAGATGAAATCAGTTAACGATGAAATTAGTTAACGATGAAATCAGTTAAATGAAGATGAAATCAGTTAACGATGAAATCAATTAACGATGAAATCAGTTAAATGAAGATGAAATCAGTTAAAGATGAAATCAGTTAACGATGAAATCAATTAACGATGAAATCAGTTAAATGAAGATGAAATCAGTTAACGATGAAATCAGTTAAAGATGAAATCAGTTAAATGAAGAATGAAGATAAAATCAGTTAACGATGAAATCAGTTAACGATGAAATCAGTTAACGATGAAATCAGTTAAATGAAGATGAAATCAGTTAACGATGAAATCAGTTAACGATGAAATCAGTTAAATGAAGAATGAAAATGAAATCAGTTAAATGAAGATGAAATCAGTTAACGATGAAATCAGTTAACGATGAAATCAGTTAACGATGGAATCAGTTAAATGAAGATGAAATCAGTTCACGGTGAAATCAGTTAACGATGGAATCAGTTAACGATGAGATCAGTTAACGATGAAATCAGTTAACGATGAGATCAGTTAAATGAAGATGAAATCAGTTAACGATGAAATCAGTTAACGATGGAATCAGTTAAATGAAGATGAAATCAGTTAACGATGAAATCAGTTAAATGAAGATGAAATCAGTTAACGATGAAATCAGTTAACGATGAAATCAGTTAAATGAAGATGAAATCAGTTAACGATGAAATCAGTTAACGATGAAATCAGTTAAATGAAGATGAAATCAGTTAACGATGAAATCAGTTAAATGAAGAATGAAAATGAAATCAGTTAAATGAAGATGAAATCAGTTAACGATGAAATCAGTTAACGATGGAATCAGTTAACGATGGAATCAGTTAAATGAAGATGAAATCAGTTAACGATGAAATCAGTTAAATGAAGATGAAATCAGTTAAATGAAGATGAAATCAGTTAACGATGAAATCAGTTAACGATGAAATCAGTTAACGATGAAATCAGTTAAATGAAGATGAAATCAGTTAAAGATGAAATCAGTTAACGATGAAATTAGTTAACGATGAAATCAGTTAAATGAAGATGAAATCAGTTAACGATGAAATCAATTAACGATGAAATCAGTTAAATGAAGATGAAATCAGTTAAAGATGAAATCAGTTAACGATGAAATCAATTAACGATGAAATCAGTTAAATGAAGATGAAATCAGTTAACGATGAAATCAGTTAACGATGAAATCAGTTAAATGAAGATGAAATCAGTTAACGATGAAATCAGTTAAATGAAGATGAAATCAGTTAACGATGAAATCAGTTAACGATGGAATCAGTTAACGATGAAATCAGTTAACGATGAAATCAGTTAAATGAAGATGAAATCAGTTAACGATGAAATCAGTTAACGATGAAATCAGTTAAATGAAGATGAAATCAGTTAACGATGAAATCAGTTAAAGATGAAATCAGTTAACGATGAAATCAGTTAACGATGAAATCAGTTAAATGAAGATGAAATCAGTTAACGATGAAATCAGTTAACGATGAAATCAGTTAACGATGGAATCAGTTAAATGAAGATGAAATCAGTTAACGATGAAATCAGTTAAATGAAGATGAAATCAGTTAACGATGAAATCAGTTAAAGATGAAATCAGTTAACGATGAAATCAGTTAAATGAAGATGAAATCAGTTAACGATGAAATCAGTTAACGATGAAATCAGTTAAATGAAGATGAAATCAGTTAACGATGAAATCAGTTAACGATGAAATCAGTTAACGATGAAATCAGTTAAATGAAGATGAAATCAGTTAACGATGAAATCAGTTAACGATGAAATCAGTTAAATGAAGATGAAATCAGTTAACGATGAAATCAGTTAAATGAAGAATGAAAATGAAATCAGTTAAATGAAGATGAAATCAGTTAACGATGAAATCAGTTAAATGAAGAATGAAAATGAAATCAGTTAAATGAAGATGAAATCAGTTAACGATGAAATCAGTTAACGATGAAATCAGTTAAATGAAGATGAAATCAGTTAACGATGAAATCAGTTAAAGATGAAATCAGTTAACGATGAAATCAGTTAACGATGGAATCAGTTAAATGAAGATGAAATCAGTTAACGATGAAATCAGTTAACGAGGAAATCAGTTAAATGAAGATGAAATCAGTTAACGATGAAATCAGTTAAATGAAGATGAAATCAGTTAACGATGAAATCAGTTAACGATGAAATCAGTTAAATGAAGATGAAATCAGTTAACGATGAAATCAGTTAACGATGGAATCAGTTAAATGAAGATGAAATCAGTTAACGATGAAATCAGTTAACGATGAAATCAGTTAACGATGAAATCAGTTAACGATGAAATCAGTTAAATGAAGATGAAATCAGTTAAAGATGAAATCAGTTAACGATGAAATCATTTAACGATGAAATCAGTTAAATGAAGATGAAATCAGTTAACGATGAAATCAGTTAACGATGAAATCAATTAACGATGAAATCAGTTAAATGAAGATGAAATCAGTTAACGATGAAATCAGTTAAAGATGAAATCAGTTAAATGAAGAATGAAGATGAAATCAGTTAACGATGAAATCAGTTAAATGAAGATGAAATCAGTTAACGATGAAATCAGTTAACGATGAAATCAGTTAAATGAAGAATGAAGATGAAATCAGTTAACGATGAAATCAATTAACGATGAAATCAGTTAACGATGAAATCAGTTAAATGAAGATGAAATCAGTTAACGATGAAATCAGTTAACGATGAAATCAGTTAAATGAAGAATGAAAATGAAATCAGTTAAATGAAGATGAAATCAGTTAACGATGAAATCAGTTAAAGATGAAATCAGTTAACGATGAAATCAGTTAACGATGAAATCAGTTAACGATGGAATCAGTTAAAGATGAAATCAGTTAACGATGAAATCAGTTCACGGTGAAATCAGTTAACGATGGAATCAGTTAACGATGAGATCAGTTAACGATGAGATCAGTTAACGATGAAATCAGTTAAATGAAGATGAAATCAGTTAACGATGAAATCAGTTAACGATGAAATCAGTTAACGATGGAATCAGTTAAATGAAGATGAAATCAGTTAACGATGAAATCAGTTAAATGAAGATGAAATCAGTTAACGATGAAATCAGTTAAAGATGAAATCAGTTAACGATGAAATCAGTTAACGATGAAATCAGTTAAATGAAGATGAAATCAGTTAACCATGAAATCAGTTAACGATGAAATCAGTTAACGATGAAATCAGTTAAATGAAGATGAAATCAGTTAACGATGAAATCAGTTAAATGAAGAATGAAAATGAAATCAGTTAAATGAAGATGAAATCAGTTAACGATGAAATCAGTTAACGATGGAATCAGTTAACGATGGAATCAGTTAAAGATGAAATCAGTTAAATGAAGAATGAAGATGAAATCAGTTAACGATGAAATCAGTTAAATGAAGATGAAATCAGTTAACGATGAAATCAGTTAAATGAAGATGAAATCAGTTAACGATGAAATCAGTTAACGATGAAATCAGTTAAATGAAGAATGAAAATGAAATCAGTTAAATGAAGATGAAATCAGTTAACGATGAAATCAGTTAAAGATGAAATCAGTTAACGATGAAATCAGTTAACGATGAAATCAGTTAACGATGGAATCAGTTAAATGAAGATGAAATCAGTTCACGGTGAAATCAGTTAACGATGGAATCAGTTAACGATGAGATCAGTTAACGATGAGATCAGTTAACGATGAAATCAGTTAAATGAAGATGAAATCAGTTAACGATGAAATCAGTTAACGATGAAATCAGTTAACGATGGAATCAGTTAAATGAAGATGAAATCAGTTAACGATGAAATCAGTTAAAGATGAAATCAGTTAACGATGAAATCAGTTAACGATGAAATCAGTTAAATGAAGATGAAATCAGTTAACCATGAAATCAGTTAACGATGAAATCAGTTAACGATGAAATCAGTTAAATGAAGATGAAATCAGTTAACGATGAAATCAGTTAAATGAAGAATGAAAATGAAATCAGTTAAATGAAGATGAAATCAGTTAACGATGAAATCAGTTAACGATGGAATCAGTTAACGATGGAATCAGTTAAATGAAGATGAAATCAGTTAACGATGAAATCAGTTAAATGAAGATGAAATCAGTTAACGATGGAATCAGTTAACGATGAAATCAGTTAACGATGAAATCAGTTAAATGAAGATGAAATCAGTTAACGATGAAATCAGTTAACGATGAAATCAGTTAAATGAAGATGAAATCAGTTAACGATGAAATCAGTTAAATGAAGATGAAATCAGTTAAATGAAGATGAAATCAGTTAACGATGAAATCAGTTAACGATGAAATCAGTTAACGATGGAATCAGTTAAATGAAGATGAAATCAGTTAACGATGAAATCAGTTAACGATGGAATCAGTTAAATGAAGATGAAATCAGTTAACGATGAAATCAGTTAACGATGAAATCAGTTAAATGAAGATGAAATCAGTTAACGATGAAATCAGTTAAATGAAGATGAAATCAGTTAAATGAAGATGAAATCAGTTAACGATGAAATCAGTTAACGATGAAATCAGTTAAATGAAGATGAAATCAGTTAACGATGAAATCAGTTAAAGATGAAATCAGTTAACGATGAAATCAGTTAAATGAAGATGAAATCAGTTAACGATGAAATCAGTTAACGATGAAATCAGTTAAATGAAGATGAAATCAGTTAACGATGAAATCAGTTAAAGATGAAATCAGTTAACGATGAAATCAGTTAACGATGAAATCAGTTAAATGAAGATGAAATCAGTTAACGATGAAATCAGTTAAATGAAGATGAAATCAGTTAACGATGAAATCAGTTAAAGATGAAATCAGTTAACGATGAAATCAGTTAACGATGAAATCAGTTAAATGAAGATGAAATCAGTTAACGATGAAATCAGTTAACGATGAAATCAGTTAAATGAAGATGAAATCAGTTAAATGAAGATGAAATCAGTTAACGATGAAATCAGTTAACGATGAAATCAGTTAAATGAAGATGAAATCAGTTAACGATGAAATCAGTTAAATGAAGATGAAATCAGTTAACGATGAAATCAGTTAACGATGAAATCAGTTAAATGAAGATGAAATCAGTTAACGATGAAATCAGTTAACGATGAAATCAGTTAAATGAAGATGAAATCAGTTAAGGATGAAATCAGTTAACGATGAAATCAATTAAATGAAGATGAAATCAGTTAACGATGAAATCAGTTAAATGAAGATGAAATCAGTTAACGATGAAATCAGTTAAAGATGAAATCAGTTAACGATGGAATCAGTTAACGATGAAATAAGTTAACGATGAAATCAGTTAAATGAAGATGAAATCAGTTAACGATGAAATCAGTTAACGATGGAATCAGTTAAATGAAGATGAAATCAGTTAACGATGAAATCAGTTAACGATGAAATCAGTTAACGATGAAATCAGTTAAATGAAGATGAAATCAGTTAACGATGAAATCAGTTAAAGATGAAATCAGTTAACGATGAAATCAGTTAAATGAAGACGAAATCAGTTAACGATGAAATCAGTTGAATGAAGATGAAATCAGTTAACGATGAAATCAGTTAAATGAAGATGAAATCAGTTAACGATGAAATCAGTTAACGATGAAATCAGTTAACGATGAAATCAGTTAACGATGGAATCAGTTAAATGAAGATGAAATCAGTTAACGATGAAATCAGTTAAAGATGAAATCAGTTAACGATGAAATCAGTTAACGATGAAATCAGTTAAATGAAGATGAAATCAGTTAACCATGAAATCAGTTAACGATGAAATCAGTTAACGATGAAATCAGTTAAATGAAGATGAAATCAGTTAACGATGAAATCAGTTAAATGAAGAATGAAAATGAAATCAGTTAAATGAAGATGAAATCAGTTAACGATGAAATCAGTTAACGATGGAATCAGTTAACGATGGAATCAGTTAAATGAAGATGAAATCAGTTAACGATGAAATCAGTTAAATGAAGATGAAATCAGTTAACGATGGAATCAGTTAACGATGAAATCAGTTAACGATGAAATCAGTTAAATGAAGATGAAATCAGTTAACGATGAAATCAGTTAACGATGAAATCAGTTAAATGAAGATGAAATCAGTTAACGATGAAATCAGTTAAATGAAGATGAAATCAGTTAAATGAAGATGAAATCAGTTAACGATGAAATCAGTTAACGATGAAATCAGTTAACGATGGAATCAGTTAAATGAAGATGAAATCAGTTAACGATGAAATCAGTTAACGATGGAATCAGTTAAATGAAGATGAAATCAGTTAACGATGAAATCAGTTAACGATGAAATCAGTTAAATGAAGATGAAATCAGTTAACGATGAAATCAGTTAAATGAAGATGAAATCAGTTAAATGAAGATGAAATCAGTTAACGATGAAATCAGTTAACGATGAAATCAGTTAAATGAAGATGAAATCAGTTAACGATGAAATCAGTTAAAGATGAAATCAGTTAACGATGAAATCAGTTAAATGAAGATGAAATCAGTTAACGATGAAATCAGTTAACGATGAAATCAGTTAAATGAAGATGAAATCAGTTAACGATGAAATCAGTTAAAGATGAAATCAGTTAACGATGAAATCAGTTAACGATGAAATCAGTTAAATGAAGATGAAATCAGTTAACGATGAAATCAGTTAAATGAAGATGAAATCAGTTAACGATGAAATCAGTTAAAGATGAAATCAGTTAACGATGAAATCAGTTAACGATGAAATCAGTTAAATGAAGATGAAATCAGTTAACGATGAAATCAGTTAACGATGAAATCAGTTAAATGAAGATGAAATCAGTTAAATGAAGATGAAATCAGTTAACGATGAAATCAGTTAACGATGAAATCAGTTAAATGAAGATGAAATCAGTTAACGATGAAATCAGTTAAATGAAGATGAAATCAGTTAACGATGAAATCAGTTAACGATGAAATCAGTTAAATGAAGATGAAATCAGTTAACGATGAAATCAGTTAACGATGAAATCAGTTAAATGAAGATGAAATCAGTTAAGGATGAAATCAGTTAACGATGAAATCAATTAAATGAAGATGAAATCAGTTAACGATGAAATCAGTTAAATGAAGATGAAATCAGTTAACGATGAAATCAGTTAAAGATGAAATCAGTTAACGATGGAATCAGTTAACGATGAAATAAGTTAACGATGAAATCAGTTAAATGAAGATGAAATCAGTTAACGATGAAATCAGTTAACGATGGAATCAGTTAAATGAAGATGAAATCAGTTAACGATGAAATCAGTTAACGATGAAATCAGTTAACGATGAAATCAGTTAAATGAAGATGAAATCAGTTAACGATGAAATCAGTTAAAGATGAAATCAGTTAACGATGAAATCAGTTAAATGAAGACGAAATCAGTTAACGATGAAATCAGTTGAATGAAGATGAAATCAGTTAACGATGAAATCAGTTAAATGAAGATGAAATCAGTTAACGATGAAATCAGTTAACGATGAAATCAGTTAACGATGAAATCAGTTAACGATGAAATCAGTTAAATGAAGATGAAATCAGTGAACGATGAAATCAGTGAACGATGAAATCAGTTAAATGAAGATGAAATCAGTTAACGATGAAATCAGTTAACGATGAAATCAGTTAACGATGAAATCAGTTAAATGAAGATGAAATCAGTTAACGATGAAATCAGTTAACGATGAAATCAGTTAACGATGAAATCAGTTAAATGAAGATGAAATCAGTTAACGATGAAATCAGTTAAAGATGAAATCAGTTAACGATGAAATCAGTTAACGATGAAATCAGTTAACGATGAAATCAGTTAAATGAAGATGAAATCAGTTAACGATGAAATCAGTTAAATGAAGACGAAATCAGTTAACGATGAAATCAGTTGAATGAAGATGAAATCAGTTAACGATGAAATCAGTTAAATGAAGATGAAATCAGTTAACGATGAAATCAGTTAAAGATGAAATCAGTTAACGATGGAATCAGTTAACGATGAAATCAGTTAACGATGAAATCAGTTAAATGAAGATGAAATCAGTTAACGATGAAATCAGTTAACGATGAAATCAGTTAAATGAAGATGAAATCAGTTAACGATGAAATCAGTTAACGATGAAATCAGTTAACGATGAAATCAGTTAAATGAAGATGAAATCAGTTAACGATGAAATCAGTTAACGATGAAATCAGTTAAAGATGAAATCAGTTAACGATGAAATCAGTTAAATGAAGATGAAATCAGTTAACGATGAAATCAGTTAACGATGAAATCAGTTAAATGAAGATGAAATCAGTTAACGATGAAATCAATTAACGATGGAATCAGTTAACGATGAAATCAGTTAACGATGAAATCAGTTAAATGAAGATGAAATCAGTTAACGATGAAATCAGTTAACGATGAAATCAGTTAACGATGAAATCAATTAAATGAAGATGAAATCAGTTAACGATGAAATCAGTTAAATGAAGATGAAATCAGTTAACGATGAAATCAGTTAAATGAAGATGAAATCAGTTAACGATGAAATCAGTTAAATGAAGAATGAAAATGAAATCAGTTAAATGAAGATGAAATCAGTTAACGATGAAATCAGTTAACGATGAAATCAGTTAACGATGAAATCAGTTAAATGAAGATGAAATCAGTTAACGATGAAATCAGTTAAATGAAGATGAAATCAGTTAACGATGAAATCAGTTAACGATGGAATCAGTTAACGATGAAATCAGTTAACGATGAAATCAGTTAAATGAAGATGAAATCAGTTAACGATGAAATCAGTTAACGATGAAATCAGTTAACGATGAAATCAGTTAAATGAAGATGAAATCAGTTAACGATGAAATCAGTTAAAGATGAAATCAGTTAACGATGAAATCAGTTAAATGAAGATGAAATCAGTTAACGATGAAATCAGTTAACGATGAAATCAGTTAACGATGGAATCAGTTAAATGAAGATGAAATCAGTTAACGATGAAATCAGTTAACGATGAAATCAGTTAACGATGAAATCAGTTAAATGAAGATGAAATCAGTTAACGATGAAATCAGTTAAATGAAGATGAAATCAGTTAACGATGAAATCAGTTAAAGATGAAATCAGTTAACGATGAAATCAGTTAACGATGAAATCAGTTAAATGAAGATGAAATCAGTTAACGATGAAATCAGTTAACGATGAAATCAGTTAAAGATGAAATCAGTTAACGATGAAATCAGTTAAATGAAGAATGAAGATGAAATCAGTTAACGATGAAATCAGTTAAATGAAGATGAAATCAGTTAACGATGAAATCAGTTAACGATGAAATCAGTTAACGATGAAATCAGTTAAATGAAGATGAAATCAGTTAACGATGAAATCAGTTAAATGAAGAATGAAGATGAAATCAGTTAACGATGAAATCAATTAACGATGAAATCAGTTAACGATGAAATCAGTTAAATGAAGATGAAATCAGTTAACGATGAAATCAGTTAACGATGAAATCAGTTAAATGAAGAATGAAAATGAAATCAGTTAACGATGAAATCAATTAACGATGAAATCAGTTAACGATGAAATCAGTTAAATGAAGATGAAATCAGTTAACGATGAAATCAGTTAACGATGAAATCAGTTAAATGAAGATGAAATCAGTTAACGATGAAATCAGTTAACGATGAAATCAGTTAACGATGAAATCAGTTAAATGAAGATGAAATCAGTTAACGATGAAATCAGTTAACGATGAAATCAGTTAACGATGAAATCAATTAAATGAAGATGAAATCAGTTAACGATGAAATCAGTTAAATGAAGAATGAAAATGAAATCAGTTAAATGAAGATGAAATCAGTTAACGATGAAATCAGTTAACGATGAAATCAGTTAAATGAAGATGAAATCAGTTAACGATGAAATCAGTTAACGATGAAATCAGTTAACGATGAAATCAATTAAATGAAGATGAAATCAGTTAACGATGAAATCAGTTAAATGAAGATGAAATCAGTTAACGATGAAATCAGTTAAAGATGAAATCAGTTAACGATGAAATCAGTTAACGATGAAATCAGTTAACGATGAAATCAGTTAAATGAAGATGAAATCAGTTAACGATGAAATCAGTTAAATGAAGAATGAAAATGAAATCAGTTAAATGAAGATGAAATCAGTTAACGATGAAATCAGTTAACGATGAAATCAGTTAACGATGAAATCAGTTAAATGAAGATGAAATCAGTTAACGATGAAATCAGTTAACAATGAAATCAGTTAAATGAAGATGAAATCAGTTAACGATGAAATCAGTTAACGATGAAATCAGTTAACGATGAAATCAGTTAAATGAAGATGAAATCAGTTAACGATGAAATCAGTTAACGATGGAATCAGTTAACGATGAAATCAGTTAACGATGAAATCAGTTAAATGAAGATGAAATCAGTTAACGATGAAATCAGTTAACGATGAAATCAGTTAACGATGAAATCAATTAAATGAAGATGAAATCAGTTAACGATGAAATCAGTTAAATGAAGATGAAATCAGTTAACGATGAAATCAGTTAACGATGAAATCAGTTAAATGAAGATGAAATCAGTTAACGATGAAATCAGTTAACGATGAAATCAGTTAACGATGAAATCAATTAAATGAAGATGAAATCAGTTAACGATGAAATCAGTTAAATGAAGATGAAATCAGTTAACGATGAAATCAGTTAAAGATGAAATCAGTTAACGATGAAATCAGTTAACGATGAAATCAGTTAACGATGAAATCAGTTAAATGAAGATGAAATCAGTTAACGATGAAATCAGTTAACGATGAAATCAATTAAATGAAGATGAAATCAGTTAACGATGAAATCAGTTAAATGAAGATGAAATCAGTTAACGATGAAATCAGTTAAAGATGAAATCAGTTAACGATGAAATCAGTTAACGATGAAATCAGTTAAATGAAGATGAAATCAGTTAAATGAAGATGAAATCAGTTAACGATGAAATCAGTTAAATGAAGAATGAAAATGAAATCAGTTAAATGAAGATGAAATCAGTTAACGATGAAATCAGTTAACGATGAAATCAGTTAACGATGAAATCAGTTAAATGAAGATGAAATCAGTTAACGATGAAATCAGTTAACAATGAAATCAGTTAAATGAAGATGAAATCAGTTAACGATGAAATCAGTTAACGATGAAATCAGTTAACGATGAAATCAGTTAAATGAAGATGAAATCAGTTAAAGATGAAATCAGTTAACGATGAAATCAGTTAACGATGAAATCAGTTAAATGAAGATGAAATCAGTTAACGATGAAATCAGTTAACGATGAAATCAATTAACGATGAAATCAGTTAAATGAAGATGAAATCAGTTAACGATGAAATCAGTTAAAGATGAAATCAGTTAAATGAAGAATGAAGATGAAATCAGTTAACGATGAAATCAGTTAAATGAAGATGAAATCAGTTAACGATGAAATCAGTTAACGATGAAATCAGTTAACGATGAAATCAGTTAAATGAAGATGAAATCAGTTAACGATGAAATCAGTTAAATGAAGAATGAAGATGAAATCAGTTAACGATGAAATCAATTAACGATGAAATCAGTTAACGATGAAATCAGTTAAATGAAGATGAAATCAGTTAACGATGAAATCAGTTAACGATGAAATCAGTTAAATGAAGAATGAAAATGAAATCAGTTAACGATGAAATCAATTAACGATGAAATCAGTTAACGATGAAATCAGTTAAATGAAGATGAAATCAGTTAAAGATGAAATCAGTTAACGATGAAATCAGTTAACGATGAAATCAGTTAAATGAAGATGAAATCAGTTAACGATGAAATCAGTTAAATGAAGATGAAATCAGTTAACGATGAAATCAGTTAAATGAAGATGAAATCAGTTAAATGAAGATGAAATCAGTTAACGATGAAATCAGTTAACGATGGAATCAGTTAACGATGGAATCAGTTAAATGAAGATGAAATCAGTTAACGATGAAATCAGTTAACGATGAAATCAGTTAAATGAAGATGAAATCAGTTAACGATGAAATCAGTTAAATGAAGATGAAATCAGTTAAATGAAGATGAAATCAGTTAACGATGAAATCAGTTAACGATGAAATCAGTTAAATGAAGATGAAATCAGTTAACGATGAAATCAGTTAAATGAAGATGAAATCAGTTAACGATGAAATCAGTTAACGATGAAATCAGTTAACGATGAAATCAGTTAAATGAAGATGAAATCAGTTAACGATGAAATCAGTTAACGATGAAATCAGTTAACGATGGAATCAGTTAAATGAAGATGAAATCAGTTAACGATGAAATCAGTTAAAGATGAAATCAGTTAACGATGAAATCAGTTAACGATGAAATCAGTTAAATGAAGATGAAATCAGTTAACGATGAAATCAGTTAACGATGGAATCAGTTAAATGAAGATGAAATCAGTTAACGATGAAATCAGTTAACGATGAAATCAGTTAAATGAAGATGAAATCAGTTAACGATGAAATCAGTTAAATGAAGATGAAATCAGTTAAAGATGAAATCAGTTAACGATGAAATCAGTTAACGATGAAATCAGTTAAATGAAGATGAAATCAGTTAACGATGAAATCAGTTAACGATGAAATCAGTTAAATGAAGATGAAATCAGTTAACGATGAAATCAGTTAACGATGAAATCAGTTAAATGAAGATGAAATCAGTTAACGATGAAATCAGTTAACGATGGAATCAGTTAACGATGAAATCAGTTAAATGAAGATGAAATCAGTAAACGATGAAATCAGTTAACGATGAAATCAATTAAATGAAGATGAAATCAGTTAACGATGAAATCAGTTAAATGAAGATGAAATCAGTTAACGATGAAATCAGTTAAAGATGAAATCAGTTAACGATGGAATCAGTTAACGATGAAATCAGTTAAATGAAGATGAAATCAGTTAAAGATGAAATCAGTTAACGATGAAATCAGTTAACGATGGAATCAGTTAAATGAAGATGAAATCAGTTAACGATGAAATCAGTTAACGATGAAATCAGTTAACGATGAAATCAGTTAAATGAAGATGAAATCAGTTAACGATGAAATCAGTTAACGATGAAATCAGTTAACGATGAAATCAGTTAAATGAAGATGAAATCAGTTAACGATGAAATCAGTTAAATGAAGATGAAATCAGTTAACGATGAAATCAGTTAAATGAAGATGAAATCAGTTAACGATGAAATCAGTTAACGATGAAATCAGTTAAATGAAGATGAAATCAGTTAAATGAAGATGAAATCAGTTAACGATGAAATCAGTTAACGATGAAATCAGTTTAATGAAGATGAAATCAGTTAACGATGAAATCAGTTAACGATGAAATCAGTTAAATGAAGATGAAATCAGTTAACGATGAAATCAGTTAACGATGAAATCAGTTAAATGAAGATGAAATCAGTTAACGATGAAATCAGTTAAAGATGAAATCAGTTAACGATGAAATCAGTTAAATGAAGATGAAATCAGTTAACGATGAAATCAGTTAAATGAAGATGAAATCAGTTAACGATGAAATCAGTTAAATGAAGATGAAATCAGTTAACGATGAAATCAGTTAACGATGAAATCAGTTAACGATGGAATCAGTTAAATGAAGATGAAATCAGTTAACGATGAAATCAGTTAACGATGAAATCAGTTAAATGAAGATGAAATCAGTTAACGATGAAATCAGTTAACGATGAAATCAGTTAACGATGGAATCAGTTAAATGAAGATGAAATCAGTTAACGATGAAATCAGTTAACGATGAAATCAGTTAAATGAAGATGAAATCAGTTAACGATGAAATCAGTTAACGATGAAATCAGTTAAATGAAGATGAAATCAGTTAACGATGAAATCAGTTAACGATGGAATCAGTTAAATGAAGATGAAATCAGTTAACGATGAAATCAGTTAAATGAAGATGAAATCAGTTAACGATGAAATCAGTTAACGATGAAATCAGTTAAATGAAGATGAAATCAGTTAACGATGAAATCAGTTAACGATGGAATCAGTTAAATGAAGATGAAATCAGTTAACGATGAAATCAGTTAACGATGAAATCAGTTAAATGAAGATGAAATCAGTTAACGATGAAATCAGTTAAATGAAGATGAAATCAGTTAACGAGGAAATCAGTTAAATGAAGATGAAATCAGTTAACGATGAAATCAGTTAACGATGGAATCAGTTAACGATGAAATCAGTTAACGATGGAATCAGTTAACGATGAAATCAGTTATCGATGAAATCAGTTAACGATGAAATCAGTTAAATGAAGATGAAATCAGTTAACGATGAAATCAGTTAACGATGAAATCAGTTAACGATGAAATCACTTAACGATGAAATCAGTTAAATGAAGATGAAATCAGTTAACGATGAAATCAGTTAAATGAAGATGAAATCAGTTAACGATGAAATCAGTTAAAGATGAAATCAGTTAACGATGGAATCAGTTAACGATGAAATCAGTTAAATGAAGATGAAATCAGTTAAATGAAGATGAAATCAGTTAACGATGAAATCAGTTAACGATGAAATCAGTTAAAGATGAAATCAGTTAACGATGAAATCAGTTAACGATGAAATCAGTTAAATGAAGATGAAATCAGTTAACGATGAAATCAGTTAACGATGAAATCAGTTAAATGAAGATGAAATCAGTTAACGATGAAATCAGTTAACGATGAAATCAGTTAACGATGGAATCAGTTAACGATGAAATCAGTTAACGATGAAATCAGTTAAATGAAGATGAAATCAGTTAACGATGAAATCAGTTAACGATGAAATCAATTAACGATGAAATCAATTAAATGAAGATGAAATCAGTTAACGATGAAATCAGTTAAATGAAGATGAAATCAGTTAACGATGAAATCAGTTAAAGATGAAATCAGTTAAATGAAGATGAAATCAGTTAACGATGAAATCAGTTAAAGATGAAATCAGTTAACGATGAAATCAGTTAACGATGAAATCAGTTAAATGAAGATGAAATCAGTTAACGATGAAATCAGTTAACGATGGAATCAGTTAAATGAAGATGAAATCAGTTAACGATGAAATCAGTTAAAGATGAAATCAGTTAACGATGAAATCAGTTAACGATGAAATCAGTTAAATGAAGATGAAATCAGTTAAATGAAGATGAAATCAGTTAACGATGAAATCAGTTAACGATGAAATCAGTTAAATGAAGATGAAATCAGTTAAAGATGAAATCAGTTAACGATGAAATCAGTTAACGATGAAATCAGTTAAATGAAGATGAAATCAGTTAACGATGAAATCAGTTAACGATGAAATCAGTTAACGATGAAATCAGTTAAATGAAGATGAAATCAGTTAACGATGAAATCAGTTAACGATGAAATCAGTTAAATGAAGAATGAAGATGAAATCAGTTAACGATGAAATCAGTTAACGATGAAATCAGTTAAATGAAGATGAAATCAGTTAACGATGAAATCAGTTAACGATGAAATCAGTTAAATGAAGATGAAATCAGTTAACGATGAAATCAGTTAACGATGAAATCAGTTAAATGAAGATGAAATCAGTTAACGATGAAATCAGTTAACGATGAAATCAGTTAACGATGAAATCACTTAACGATGAAATCAGTTAAATGAAGATGAAATCAGTTAACGATGAAATCAGTTAAAGATGAAATCAGTTAACGATGGAATCAGTTAACGATGAAATCAGTTAACGATGAAATCAGTTAACGATGAAATCAGTTAAAGATGAAATCAGTTAAATGAAGATGAAATCAGTTAACGATGAAATCAGTTAAATGAAGATGAAATCAGTTAACGATGAAATCAGTTAACGATGGAATCAGTTAACGATGAAATCAGTTAACGATGAAATCAGTTAAATGAAGATGAAATCAGTTAACGATGAAATCAGTTAACGATGAAATCAGTTAACGATGAAATCAATTAAATGAAGATGAAATCAGTTAACGATGAAATCAGTTAAATGAAGATGAAATCAGTTAACGATGAAATCAGTTAAAGATGAAATCAGTTAACGATGAAATCAGTTAACGATGAAATCAGTTAAATGAAGATGAAATCAGTTAACGATGAAATCAGTTAACGATGAAATCAGTTAACGATGGAATCAGTTAAATGAAGATGAAATCAGTTAAATGAAGATGAAATCAGTTAAATGAAGATGAAATCAGTTAACGATGAAATCAGTTAAATGAAGATGAAATCAGTTAAATGAAGATGAAATCAGTTAAATGAAGATGAAATCAGTTAACGATGAAATCAGTTAACGATGAAATCAGTTAAATGAAGATGAAATCAGTTAACGATGAAATCAGTTAACGATGAAATCAATTAACGATGAAATCAGTTAAATGAAGATGAAATCAGTTAACGATGAAATCAGTTAAAGATGAAATCAGTTAAATGAAGAATGAAGATGAAATCAGTTAACGATGAAATCAGTTAACGATGAAATCAGTTAACGATGAAATCAGTTAAATGAAGAATGAAAATGAAATCAGTTAAATGAAGATGAAATCAGTTAACGATGAAATCAGTTAACGATGAAATCAGTTAACGATGGAATCAGTTAAATGAAGATGAAATCAGTTCACGGTGAAATCAGTTAACGATGGAATCAGTTAACGATGAGATCAGTTAACGATGAAATCAGTTAACGATGAAATCAGTTAAATGAAGATGAAATCAGTTAACGATGAAATCAGTTAACGATGAAATCAGTTAACGATGGAATCAGTTAAATGAAGATGAAATCAGTTAACGATGAAATCAGTTAAATGAAGATGAAATCAGTTAACGATGAAATCAGTTAACGATGAAATCAGTTAAATGAAGATGAAATCAGTTAACGATGAAATCAGTTAACGATGAAATCAGTTAACGATGAAATCAGTTAAATGAAGATGAAATCAGTTAACGATGAAATCAGTTAACGATGAAATCAGTTAAATGAAGAATGAAAATGAAATCAGTTAAATGAAGATGAAATCAGTTAACGATGAAATCAGTTAACGATGAAATCAGTTAAATGAAGATGAAATCAGTTAACGATGAAATCAGTTAACGATGAAATCAGTTAAATGAAGATGAAATCAGTTAACGATGAAATCAGTTAACGATGAAATCAGTTAACGATGAAATCAGTTAACGATGGAATCAGTTAAATGAAGATGAAATCAGTTAACGATGAAATCAGTTAACGATGAAATCAGTTAAATGAAGATGAAATCAGTTAACGATGAAATCAGTTAAATGAAGATGAAATCAGTTAACGATGAAATCAGTTAACGATGAAATCAGTTAAATGAAGATGAAATCAGTTAACGATGAAATCAGTTAACGATGAAATCAGTTAAATGAAGATGAAATCAGTTAACGATGAAATCAGTTAAATGAAGATGAAATCAGTTAACGATGAAATCAGTTAACGATGAAATCAGTTAACGATGAAATCAGTTAACGATGGAATCAGTTAACGATGAAATCAGTTAACGATGAAATCAGTTAAATGAAGATGAAATCAGTTAACGATGAAATCAGTTAACGATGAAATCAGTTAAATGAAGATGAAATCAGTTAACGATGAAATCAGTTAACGATGAAATCAGTTAACGATGAAATCACTTAACGATGAAATCAGTTAAATGAAGATGAAATCAGTTAACGATGAAATCAGTTAAATGAAGATGAAATCAGTTAACGATGAAATCAGTTAAATGAAGATGAAATCAGTTAACGATGGAATCAGTTAACGATGAAATCAGTTAAATGAAGATGAAATCAGTTAAATGAAGATGAAATCAGTTAACGATGAAATCAGTTAAAGATGAAATCAGTTAACGATGAAATCAGTTAACGATGAAATCAGTTAAATGAAGATGAAATCAGTTAACGATGAAATCAGTTAAAGATGAAATCAGTTAACGATGAAATCAGTTAACGATGGAATCAGTTAACGATGAAATCAGTTAAATGAAGATGAAATCAGTTAACGATGAAATCAGTTAAAGATGAAATCAGTTAACGATGAAATCAGTTAACGATGAAATCAGTTAAATGAAGATGAAATCAGTTAACGATGAAATCAGTTAAAGATGAAATCAGTTAACGATGAAATCAGTTAACGATGGAATCAGTTAAATGAAGATGAAATCAGTTAACGATGAAATCAGTTAAAGATGAAATCAGTTAACGATGAAATCAGTTAACGATGAAATCAGTAAAATGAAGACGAAATCAGTTAAATGAAGATGAAATCAGTTAACGATGAAATCAGTTAACGATGAAATCAGTTAAATGAAGATGAAATCAGTTAAAGATGAAATCAGTTAACGATGAAATCAGTTAACGATGGAATCAGTTAAATGAAGATGAAATCAGTTAACGATGAAATCAGTTAAATGAAGATGAAATCAGTTAACGATGAAATCAGTTAACGATGAAATCAGTTAAATGAAGATGAAATCAGTTAACGATGAAATCAGTTAACGATGAAATCAGTTAAATGAAGATGAAATCAGTTAACGATGAAATCAGTTAAATGAAGAATGAAAATGAAATCAGTTAAATGAAGATGAAATCAGTTAACGATGAAATCAGTTAACGATGGAATCAGTTAACGATGGAATCAGTTAAATGAAGATGAAATCAGTTAACGATGAAATCAGTTAACGATGGAATCAGTTAAATGAAGATGAAATCAGTTAACGATGAAATCAGTTAAATGAAGATGAAATCAGTTAACGATGAAATCAGTTAACGATGAAATCAGTTAAATGAAGATGAAATCAGTTAACGATGAAATCAGTTAACGATGAAATCAGTTAAATGAAGATGAAATCAGTTAACGATGAAATCAGTTAAATGAAGAATGAAAATGAAATCAGTTAAATGAAGATGAAATCAGTTAACGATGAAATCAGTTAACGATGGAATCAGTTAACGATGGAATCAGTTAAATGAAGATGAAATCAGTTAACGATGAAATCAGTTAAATGAAGATGAAATCAGTTAACGATGAAATCAGTTAAAGATGAAATCAGTTAACGATGAAATCAGTTAACGATGAAATCAGTTAAATGAAGATGAAATCAGTTAACGATGAAATCAGTTAACGATGAAATCAGTTAAATGAAGATGAAATCAGTTAAATTAAGATGAAATCAGTTAACGATGAAATCAGTTAACGATGAAATCAGTTAAATGAAGATGAAATCAGTTAAATGAAGATGAAATCAGTTAAAGATGAAATCAGTTAACGATGAAATCAGTTAACGATGAAATCAGTTAAATGAAGATGAAATCAGTTAACGATGAAATCAGTTAACGATGAAATCAGGTAACGATGAAATCAATTAACGATGAAATCAGTTAAATGAAGATGAAATCAGTTAACGATGAAATCAGTTAAAGATGAAATCAGTTAAATGAAGAATGAAGATGAAATCAGTTAACGATGAAATCAGTTAAATGAAGATGAAATCAGTTAACGATGAAATCAGTTAACGATGAAATCAGTTAACGATGAAATCAGTTAAATGAAGATGAAATCAGTTAACGATGAAATCAGTTAAAGATGAAATCAGTTAAATGAAGAATGAAGATGAAATCAGTTAAATGAAGAATGAAGATGAAATCAGTTAACGATGAAATCAATTAACGATGAAATCAGTTAACGATGAAATCAGTTAAATGAAGATGAAATCAGTTAACGATGAAATCAGTTAAAGATGAAATCAGTTAACGATGGAATCAGTTAACGATGAAATCAGTTAACGATGGAATCAGTTAAATGAAGATGAAATCAGTTCACGGTGAAATCAGTTAACGATGGAATCAGTTAACGATGGAATCAGTTAACGATGAGATCAGTTAACGATGAAATCAGTTAAATGAAGATGAAATCAGTTAACGATGAAATCAGTTAACGATGAAATCAGTTAACGATGGAATCAGTTAACGATGGAATCAGTTAAATGAAGATGAAATCAGTTAACGATGAAATCAGTTAAATGAAGATGAAATCAGTTAACGATGAAATCAGTTAAAGATGAAATCAGTTAACGATGAAATCAGTTAACGATGAAATCAGTTAAATGAAGATGAAATCAGTTAACGATGAAATCAGTTAACGATGAAATCAGTTAAATGAAGATGAAATCAGTTAACGATGAAATCAGTTAAATGAAGAATGAAAATGAAATCAGTTAAATGAAGATGAAATCAGTTAACGATGGAATCAGTTAACGATGAAATCAGTTAACGATGAAATCAGTTAAATGAAGATGAAATCAGTTAACGATGAAATCAGTTAACGATGAAATCAGTTAACGATGAAATCAGTTAAATGAAGATGAAATCAGTTAACGATGAAATCAGTTAAATGAAGATGAAATCAGTTAACGATGAAATCAGTTAACGATGAAATCAGTTAAATGAAGATGAAATCAGTTAAAGATGAAATCAGTTAAAGATGAAATCAGTTAACGATGAAATCAGTTAAATGAAGATGAAATCAGTTAACGATGAAATCAGTTAACGATGAAATCAGTTAAATGAAGATGAAATCAGTTAACGATGGAATCAGTTAACGATGAAATCAGTTAACGATGAAATCAGTTAAATGAAGATGAAATCAGTTAACGATGAAATCAGTTAACGATGAAATCAGTTAACGATGAAATCAGTTAAATGAAGATGAAATCAGTTAACGATGAAATCAGTTAAATGAAGATGAAATCAGTTAACGATGAAATCAGTTAACGATGAAATCAGTTAAATGAAGATGAAATCAGTTAAAGATGAAATCAGTTAAAGATGAAATCAGTTAACGATGAAATCAGTTAAATGAAGATGAAATCAGTTAACGATGAAATCAGTTAACGATGAAATCAATTAACGATGAAATCAGTTAAATGAAGATGAAATCAGTTAACGATGAAATCAGTTAACGATGAAATCAGTTAAATGAAGAATGAAGATGAAATCAGTTAACGATGAAATCAGTTAAATGAAGAATGAAGATGAAATCAGTTAACGATGAAATCAGTTAACGATGAAATCAGTTAAATGAAGATGAAATCAGTTAACGATGAAATCAGTTAAATGAAGATGAAATCAGTTAACGATGAAATCAGTTAACGATGAAATCAGTTAAATGAAGATGAAATCAGTTAACGATGAAATCAGTTAACGATGAAATCACTTAACGATGAAATCAGTTAAATGAAGATGAAATCAGTTAACGATGAAATCAGTTAAATGAAGATGAAATCAGTTAACGATGAAATCAGTTAAAGATGAAATCAGTTAACGATGGAATCAGTTAACGATGAAATCAGTTAACGATGAAATCAGTTAAATGAAGATGAAATCAGTTAACGATGAAATCAGTTAACGATGAAATCAGTTAACGATGAAATCAGTTAAATGAAGATGAAATCAGTTAACGATGAAATCAGTTAACGATGAAATCAGTTAAATGAAGATGAAATCAGTTAACGATGAAATCAGTTAACGATGAAATCAGTTAACGATGGAATCAGTTAACGATGGAATCAGTTAACGATGAAATCAGTTAAATGAAGATGAAATCAGTTAACGATGAAATCAATTAACGATGAAATCAGTTAACGATGAAATCAATTAAATGAAGATGAAATCAGTTAACGATGAAATCAGTTAAATGAAGATGAAATCAGTTAACGATGAAATCAGTTAAAGATGAAATCAGTTAACGATGAAATCAGTTAACGATGAAATCAGTTAACGATGGAATCAGTTAACGATGAAATCAGTTAAATGAAGATGAAATCAGTTAACGATGAAATCAGTTAAAGATGAAATCAGTTAACGATGAAATCAGTTAACGATGAAATCAGTTAAATGAAGATGAAATCAGTTAACGATGAAATCAGTTAACGATGAAATCAGTTAACGATGGAATCAGTTAAATGAAGATGAAATCAGTTAACGATGAAATCAGTTAAAGATGAAATCAGTTAACGATGAAATCAGTTAACGATGAAATCAGTTAAATGAAGATGAAATCAGTTAACGATGAAATCAGTTAACGATGAAATCAGTTAAATGAAGATGAAATCAGTTAACGATGGAATCAGTTAACGATGAAATCAGTTAACGATGAAATCAGTTAAATGAAGATGAAATCAGTTAACGATGAAATCAGTTAACGATGAAATCAGTTAACGATGAAATCAGTTAAATGAAGATGAAATCAGTTAACGATGAAATCAGTTAAATGAAGATGAAATCAGTTAACGATGAAATCAGTTAACGATGAAATCAGTTAAATGAAGATGAAATCAGTTAAAGATGAAATCAGTTAAAGATGAAATCAGTTAACGATGAAATCAGTTAAATGAAGATGAAATCAGTTAACGATGAAATCAGTTAACGATGAAATCAATTAACGATGAAATCAGTTAAATGAAGATGAAATCAGTTAACGATGAAATCAGTTAACGATGAAATCAGTTAAATGAAGAATGAAGATGAAATCAGTTAACGATGAAATCAGTTAAATGAAGAATGAAGATGAAATCAGTTAACGATGAAATCAGTTAACGATGAAATCAGTTAAATGAAGATGAAATCAGTTAACGATGAAATCAGTTAAATGAAGATGAAATCAGTTAACGATGAAATCAGTTAACGATGAAATCAGTTAAATGAAGATGAAATCAGTTAACGATGAAATCAGTTAACGATGAAATCACTTAACGATGAAATCAGTTAAATGAAGATGAAATCAGTTAACGATGAAATCAGTTAAATGAAGATGAAATCAGTTAACGATGAAATCAGTTAAAGATGAAATCAGTTAACGATGGAATCAGTTAACGATGAAATCAGTTAACGATGAAATCAGTTAAATGAAGATGAAATCAGTTAACGATGAAATCAGTTAACGATGAAATCAGTTAACGATGAAATCAGTTAAATGAAGATGAAATCAGTTAACGATGAAATCAGTTAACGATGAAATCAGTTAAATGAAGATGAAATCAGTTAACGATGAAATCAGTTAACGATGAAATCAGTTAACGATGGAATCAGTTAACGATGGAATCAGTTAACGATGAAATCAGTTAAATGAAGATGAAATCAGTTAACGATGAAATCAATTAACGATGAAATCAGTTAACGATGAAATCAATTAAATGAAGATGAAATCAGTTAACGATGAAATCAGTTAAATGAAGATGAAATCAGTTAACGATGAAATCAGTTAAAGATGAAATCAGTTAACGATGAAATCAGTTAACGATGAAATCAGTTAACGATGGAATCAGTTAACGATGAAATCAGTTAAATGAAGAATGAAAATGAAATCAGTTAAATGAAGATGAAATCAGTTAACGATGAAATCAGTTAACGATGAAATCAGTTAACGATGGAATCAGTTAAATGAAGATGAAATCAGTTCACGGTGAAATCAGTTAACGATGGAATCAGTTAACGATGAGATCAGTTAACGATGAAATCAGTTAACGATGAAATCAGTTAAATGAAGATGAAATCAGTTAACGATGAAATCAGTTAACGATGGAATCAGTTAAATGAAGATGAAATCAGTTAAATGAAGATGAAATCAGTTAACGATGAAATCAGTTAACGATGAAATCAGTTAAATGAAGATGAAATCAGTTAACGATGAAATCAGTTAACGATGAAATCAGTTAAATGAAGATGAAATCAGTTAACGATGAAATCAGTTAACGATGAAATCAGTTAAATGAAGATGAAATCAGTTAACGATGAAATCAGTTAACGATGAAATCAGTTAAATGAAGATGAAATCAGTTAACGATGAAATCAGTTAACGATGAAATCAGTTAAATGAAGAATGAAAATGAAATCAGTTAAATGAAGATGAAATCAGTTAACGATGAAATCAGTTAACGATGGAATCAGTTAAAGATGGAATCAGTTAAATGAAGATGAAATCAGTTAACGATGAAATCAGTTAAATGAAGATGAAATCAGTTAACGATGAAATCAGTTAAAGATGAAATCAGTTAACGATGAAATCAGTTAACGATGAAATCAGTTAAATGAAGAATGAAAATGAAATCAGTTAAATGAAGATGAAATCAGTTAACGATGAAATCAGTTAACGATGAAATCAGTTAACGATGGAATCAGTTAAATGAAGATGAAATCAGTTCACGGTGAAATCAGTTAACGATGGAATCAGTTAACGATGAGATCAGTTAACGATGAAATCAGTTAACGATGAAATCAGTTAAATGAAGATGAAATCAGTTAACGATGAAATCAGTTAACGATGGAATCAGTTAAATGAAGATGAAATCAGTTAACGATGAAATCAGTTAAATGAAGATGAAATCAGTTAACGATGAAATCAGTTAACGATGAAATCAGTTAAATGAAGATGAAATCAGTTAACGATGAAATCAGTTAACGATGAAATCAGTTAAATGAAGATGAAATCAGTTAACGATGAAATCAGTTAACGATGAAATCAGTTAAATGAAGAATGAAAATGAAATCAGTTAAATGAAGATGAAATCAGTTAACGATGAAATCAGTTAACGATGGAATCAGTTAACGATGGAATCAGTTAAATGAAGATGAAATCAGTTAACGATGAAATCAGTTAAATGAAGATGAAATCAGTTAACGATGAAATCAGTTAAAGATGAAATCAGTTAATGATGAAATCAGTTAACGATGAAATCAGTTAACGATGAAATCAGTTAAATGAAGATGAAATCAGTTAACGATGAAATCAGTTAACGATGAAATCAGTTAACGATGAAATCAGTTAAATGAAGATGAAATCAGTTAACGATGAAATCAGTTAAATGAAGAATGAAAATGAAATCAGTTAAATGAAGATGAAATCAGTTAACGATGAAATCAGTTAACGATGGAATCAGTTAACGATGGAATCAGTTAAATGAAGATGAAATCAGTTAACGATGAAATCAGTTAAATGAAGATGAAATCAGTTAACGATGGAATCAGTTAACGATGAAATCAGTTAACGATGAAATCAGTTAAATGAAGATGAAATCAGTTAACGATGAAATCAGTTAACGATGAAATCAGTTAACGATGAAATCAGTTAAATGAAGATGAAATCAGTTAACGATGAAATCAGTTAAATGAAGATGAAATCAGTTAAATGAAGATGAAATCAGTTAACGATGAAATCAGTTAACGATGAAATCAGTTAAATGAAGATGAAATCAGTTAACGATGAAATCAGTTAACGATGAAATCAATTAACGATGAAATCAGTTAAATGAAGATGAAATCAGTTAACGATGAAATCAGTTAACGATGAAATCAGTTAAATGAAGAATGAAGATGAAATCAGTTAACGATGAAATCAGTTAACGATGAAATCAGTTAAATGAAGATGAAATCAGTTAACGATGAAATCAGTTAAATGAAGATGAAATCAGTTAACGATGAAATCAGTTAACGATGAAATCAGTTAAATGAAGATGAAATCAGTTAACGATGAAATCAGTTAACGATGAAATCACTTAACGATGAAATCAGTTAAATGAAGATGAAATCAGTTAACGATGAAATCAGTTAAATGAAGATGAAATCAGTTAACGATGAAATCAGTTAAAGATGAAATCAGTTAACGATGGAATCAGTTAACGATGAAATCAGTTAACGATGAAATCAGTTAACGATGAAATCAGTTAACGATGAAATCAGTTAAATGAAGATGAAATCAGTTAACGATGAAATCAGTTAACGATGAAATCAGTTAAATGAAGATGAAATCAGTTAACGATGAAATCAGTTAACGATGAAATCAGTTAACGATGGAATCAGTTAACGATGAAATCAGTTAACGATGAAATCAGTTAAATGAAGATGAAATCAGTTAACGATGAAATCAGTTAACGATGAAATCAGTTAACGATGAAATCAATTAAATGAAGATGAAATCAGTTAACGATGAAATCAGTTAAAGATGAAATCAGTTAACGATGAAATCAGTTAACGATGAAATCAGTTAAATGAAGATGAAATCAGTTAACGATGAAATCAGTTAAAGATGAAATCAGTTAACGATGAAATCAGTTAACGATGGAATCAGTTAACGATGAAATCAGTTAAATGAAGATGAAATCAGTTAACGATGAAATCAGTTAAAGATGAAATCAGTTAACGATGAAATCAGTTAACGATGAAATCAGTTAAATGAAGATGAAATCAGTTAACGATGAAATCAGTTAAAGATGAAATCAGTTAACGATGAAATCAGTTAACGATGGAATCAGTTAAATGAAGATGAAATCAGTTAACGATGAAATCAGTTAAAGATGAAATCAGTTAACGATGAAATCAGTTAACGATGAAATCAGTTAAATGAAGATGAAATCAGTTAAATGAAGATGAAATCAGTTAACGATGAAATCAGTTAACGATGAAATCAGTTAACGATGAAATCAGTTAAATGAAGATGAAATCAGTTAAAGATGAAATCAGTTAACGATGAAATTAGTTAACGATGAAATCAGTTAAATGAAGATGAAATCAGTTAACGATGAAATCAATTAACGATGAAATCAGTTAAATGAAGATGAAATCAGTTAAAGATGAAATCAGTTAACGATGAAATCAATTAACGATGAAATCAGTTAAATGAAGATGAAATCAGTTAACGATGAAATCAGTTAAAGATGAAATCAGTTAAATGAAGAATGAAGATGAAATCAGTTAACGATGAAATCAGTTAACGATGAAATCAGTTAACGATGAAATCAGTTAAATGAAGATGAAATCAGTTAACGATGAAATCAGTTAACGATGAAATCAGTTAAATGAAGAATGAAAATGAAATCAGTTAAATGAAGATGAAATCAGTTAACGATGAAATCAGTTAACGATGAAATCAGTTAACGATGGAATCAGTTAAATGAAGATGAAATCAGTTCACGGTGAAATCAGTTAACGATGGAATCAGTTAACGATGAGATCAGTTAACGATGAAATCAGTTAACGATGAAATCAGTTAAATGAAGATGAAATCAGTTAACGATGAAATCAGTTAACGATGGAATCAGTTAAATGAAGATGAAATCAGTTAACGATGAAATCAGTTAAATGAAGATGAAATCAGTTAACGATGAAATCAGTTAACGATGAAATCAGTTAAATGAAGATGAAATCAGTTAACGATGAAATCAGTTAACGATGAAATCAGTTAACGATGAAATCAGTTAACGATGAAATCAGTTAACGATGAAATCAGTTAACGATGGAATCAGTTAAATGAAGATGAAATCAGTTAACGATGAAATCAGTTAACGATGAAATCAGTTAACGATGAAATCAGTTAAATGAAGATGAAATCAGTTAACGATGAAATCAGTTAAATGAAGATGAAATCAGTTAACGATGAAATCAGTTAAAGATGAAATCAGTTAACGATGAAATCAGTTAACGATGAAATCAGTTAAATGAAGATGAAATCAGTTAACGATGAAATCAGTTAACGATGAAATCAGTTAAAGATGAAATCAGTTAACGATGAAATCAGTTAAATGAAGATGAAATCAGTTAACGATGAAATCAGTTAACGATGAAATCAGTTAACGATGAAATCAGTTAAATGAAGATGAAATCAGTTAACGATGAAATCAGTTAACGATGAAATCAGTTAACGATGAAATCAGTTAAATGAAGATGAAATCAGTTAACGATGAAATCAGTTAAATGAAGATGAAATCAGTTAACGATGAAATCAGTTAAATGAAGAATGAAAATGAAATCAGTTAAATGAAGATGAAATCAGTTAACGATGAAATCAGTTAAATGAAGAATGAAAATGAAATCAGTTAAATGAAGATGAAATCAGTTAACGATGAAATCAGTTAAAGATGAAATCAGTTAACGATGGAATCAGTTAACGATGAAATCAGTTAACGATGGAATCAGTTAAATGAAGATGAAATCAGTTCACGGTGAAATCAGTTAACGATGGAATCAGTTAACGATGGAATCAGTTAACGATGAGATCAGTTAACGATGAAATCAGTTAAATGAAGATGAAATCAGTTAACGATGGAATCAGTTAACGATGAAATCAGTTAACGATGAAATCAGTTAAATGAAGATGAAATCAGTTAACGATGAAATCAGTTAAATGAAGATGAAATCAGTTAACGATGAAATCAGTTAAATGAAGATGAAATCAGTTAACGATGAAATCAGTTAACGATGAAATCAGTTAAATGAAGATGAAATCAGTTAAAGATGAAATCAGTTAAAGATGAAATCAGTTAACGATGAAATCAGTTAAATGAAGATGAAATCAGTTAACGATGAAATCAGTTAACGATGAAATCAATTAACGATGAAATCAGTTAACGATGGAATCAGTTAACGATGAAATCAGTTAAATGAAGATGAAATCAGTTAACGATGAAATCAGTTAAAGATGAAATCAGTTAACGATGAAATCAGTTAACGATGAAATCAGTTAAATGAAGATGAAATCAGTTAACGATGAAATCAGTTAACGATGAAATCAGTTAACGATGAAATCAGTTAAATGAAGATGAAATCAGTTAACGATGAAATCAGTTAACGATGAAATCAGTTAAATGAAGATGAAATCAGTTAACGATGAAATCAGTTAACGATGAAATCACTTAACGATGAAATCAGTTAAATGAAGATGAAATCAGTTAACGATGAAATCAGTTAAATGAAGATGAAATCAGTTAACGATGAAATCAGTTAAAGATGAAATCAGTTAACGATGGAATCAGTTAACGATGAAATCAGTTAACGATGAAATCAGTTAAATGAAGATGAAATCAGTTAACGATGAAATCAGTTAACGATGAAATCAGTTAACGATGAAATCAGTTAAATGAAGATGAAATCAGTTAACGATGAAATCAGTTAACGATGAAATCAGTTAAATGAAGATGAAATCAGTTAACGATGAAATCAGTTAACGATGAAATCAGTTAACGATGGAATCAGTTAACGATGGAATCAGTTAACGATGAAATCAGTTAAATGAAGATGAAATCAGTTAACGATGAAATCAATTAACGATGAAATCAGTTAACGATGAAATCAATTAAATGAAGATGAAATCAGTTAACGATGAAATCAGTTAAATGAAGATGAAATCAGTTAACGATGAAATCAGTTAAAGATGAAATCAGTTAACGATGAAATCAGTTAACGATGAAATCAGTTAACGATGGAATCAGTTAACGATGAAATCAGTTAAATGAAGAATGAAAATGAAATCAGTTAAATGAAGATGAAATCAGTTAACGATGAAATCAGTTAACGATGAAATCAGTTAACGATGGAATCAGTTAAATGAAGATGAAATCAGTTCACGGTGAAATCAGTTAACGATGGAATCAGTTAACGATGAGATCAGTTAACGATGAAATCAGTTAACGATGAAATCAGTTAAATGAAGATGAAATCAGTTAACGATGAAATCAGTTAACGATGGAATCAGTTAAATGAAGATGAAATCAGTTAAATGAAGATGAAATCAGTTAACGATGAAATCAGTTAACGATGAAATCAGTTAAATGAAGATGAAATCAGTTAACGATGAAATCAGTTAACGATGAAATCAGTTAAATGAAGATGAAATCAGTTAACGATGAAATCAGTTAACGATGAAATCAGTTAAATGAAGATGAAATCAGTTAACGATGAAATCAGTTAACGATGAAATCAGTTAAATGAAGATGAAATCAGTTAACGATGAAATCAGTTAACGATGAAATCAGTTAAATGAAGAATGAAAATGAAATCAGTTAAATGAAGATGAAATCAGTTAACGATGAAATCAGTTAACGATGGAATCAGTTAAAGATGGAATCAGTTAAATGAAGATGAAATCAGTTAACGATGAAATCAGTTAAATGAAGATGAAATCAGTTAACGATGAAATCAGTTAAAGATGAAATCAGTTAACGATGAAATCAGTTAACGATGAAATCAGTTAAATGAAGAATGAAAATGAAATCAGTTAAATGAAGATGAAATCAGTTAACGATGAAATCAGTTAACGATGAAATCAGTTAACGATGGAATCAGTTAAATGAAGATGAAATCAGTTCACGGTGAAATCAGTTAACGATGGAATCAGTTAACGATGAGATCAGTTAACGATGAAATCAGTTAACGATGAAATCAGTTAAATGAAGATGAAATCAGTTAACGATGAAATCAGTTAACGATGGAATCAGTTAAATGAAGATGAAATCAGTTAACGATGAAATCAGTTAAATGAAGATGAAATCAGTTAACGATGAAATCAGTTAACGATGAAATCAGTTAAATGAAGATGAAATCAGTTAACGATGAAATCAGTTAACGATGAAATCAGTTAAATGAAGATGAAATCAGTTAACGATGAAATCAGTTAACGATGAAATCAGTTAAATGAAGAATGAAAATGAAATCAGTTAAATGAAGATGAAATCAGTTAACGATGAAATCAGTTAACGATGGAATCAGTTAACGATGGAATCAGTTAAATGAAGATGAAATCAGTTAACGATGAAATCAGTTAAATGAAGATGAAATCAGTTAACGATGAAATCAGTTAAAGATGAAATCAGTTAATGATGAAATCAGTTAACGATGAAATCAGTTAACGATGAAATCAGTTAAATGAAGATGAAATCAGTTAACGATGAAATCAGTTAACGATGAAATCAGTTAACGATGAAATCAGTTAAATGAAGATGAAATCAGTTAACGATGAAATCAGTTAAATGAAGAATGAAAATGAAATCAGTTAAATGAAGATGAAATCAGTTAACGATGAAATCAGTTAACGATGGAATCAGTTAACGATGGAATCAGTTAAATGAAGATGAAATCAGTTAACGATGAAATCAGTTAAATGAAGATGAAATCAGTTAACGATGGAATCAGTTAACGATGAAATCAGTTAACGATGAAATCAGTTAAATGAAGATGAAATCAGTTAACGATGAAATCAGTTAACGATGAAATCAGTTAACGATGAAATCAGTTAAATGAAGATGAAATCAGTTAACGATGAAATCAGTTAAATGAAGATGAAATCAGTTAAATGAAGATGAAATCAGTTAACGATGAAATCAGTTAACGATGAAATCAGTTAAATGAAGATGAAATCAGTTAACGATGAAATCAGTTAACGATGAAATCAATTAACGATGAAATCAGTTAAATGAAGATGAAATCAGTTAACGATGAAATCAGTTAACGATGAAATCAGTTAAATGAAGAATGAAGATGAAATCAGTTAACGATGAAATCAGTTAACGATGAAATCAGTTAAATGAAGATGAAATCAGTTAACGATGAAATCAGTTAAATGAAGATGAAATCAGTTAACGATGAAATCAGTTAACGATGAAATCAGTTAAATGAAGATGAAATCAGTTAACGATGAAATCAGTTAACGATGAAATCACTTAACGATGAAATCAGTTAAATGAAGATGAAATCAGTTAACGATGAAATCAGTTAAATGAAGATGAAATCAGTTAACGATGAAATCAGTTAAAGATGAAATCAGTTAACGATGGAATCAGTTAACGATGAAATCAGTTAACGATGAAATCAGTTAACGATGAAATCAGTTAACGATGAAATCAGTTAAATGAAGATGAAATCAGTTAACGATGAAATCAGTTAACGATGAAATCAGTTAAATGAAGATGAAATCAGTTAACGATGAAATCAGTTAACGATGAAATCAGTTAACGATGGAATCAGTTAACGATGAAATCAGTTAACGATGAAATCAGTTAAATGAAGATGAAATCAGTTAACGATGAAATCAGTTAACGATGAAATCAGTTAACGATGAAATCAATTAAATGAAGATGAAATCAGTTAACGATGAAATCAGTTAAAGATGAAATCAGTTAACGATGAAATCAGTTAACGATGAAATCAGTTAAATGAAGATGAAATCAGTTAACGATGAAATCAGTTAAAGATGAAATCAGTTAACGATGAAATCAGTTAACGATGGAATCAGTTAACGATGAAATCAGTTAAATGAAGATGAAATCAGTTAACGATGAAATCAGTTAAAGATGAAATCAGTTAACGATGAAATCAGTTAACGATGAAATCAGTTAAATGAAGATGAAATCAGTTAACGATGAAATCAGTTAAAGATGAAATCAGTTAACGATGAAATCAGTTAACGATGGAATCAGTTAAATGAAGATGAAATCAGTTAACGATGAAATCAGTTAAAGATGAAATCAGTTAACGATGAAATCAGTTAACGATGAAATCAGTTAAATGAAGATGAAATCAGTTAAATGAAGATGAAATCAGTTAACGATGAAATCAGTTAACGATGAAATCAGTTAACGATGAAATCAGTTAAATGAAGATGAAATCAGTTAAAGATGAAATCAGTTAACGATGAAATTAGTTAACGATGAAATCAGTTAAATGAAGATGAAATCAGTTAACGATGAAATCAATTAACGATGAAATCAGTTAAATGAAGATGAAATCAGTTAAAGATGAAATCAGTTAACGATGAAATCAATTAACGATGAAATCAGTTAAATGAAGATGAAATCAGTTAACGATGAAATCAGTTAAAGATGAAATCAGTTAAATGAAGAATGAAGATGAAATCAGTTAACGATGAAATCAGTTAACGATGAAATCAGTTAACGATGAAATCAGTTAAATGAAGATGAAATCAGTTAACGATGAAATCAGTTAACGATGAAATCAGTTAAATGAAGAATGAAAATGAAATCAGTTAAATGAAGATGAAATCAGTTAACGATGAAATCAGTTAACGATGAAATCAGTTAACGATGGAATCAGTTAAATGAAGATGAAATCAGTTCACGGTGAAATCAGTTAACGATGGAATCAGTTAACGATGAGATCAGTTAACGATGAAATCAGTTAACGATGAAATCAGTTAAATGAAGATGAAATCAGTTAACGATGAAATCAGTTAACGATGGAATCAGTTAAATGAAGATGAAATCAGTTAACGATGAAATCAGTTAAATGAAGATGAAATCAGTTAACGATGAAATCAGTTAACGATGAAATCAGTTAAATGAAGATGAAATCAGTTAACGATGAAATCAGTTAACGATGAAATCAGTTAACGATGAAATCAGTTAACGATGAAATCAGTTAACGATGAAATCAGTTAACGATGGAATCAGTTAAATGAAGATGAAATCAGTTAACGATGAAATCAGTTAACGATGAAATCAGTTAACGATGAAATCAGTTAAATGAAGATGAAATCAGTTAACGATGAAATCAGTTAAATGAAGATGAAATCAGTTAACGATGAAATCAGTTAAAGATGAAATCAGTTAACGATGAAATCAGTTAACGATGAAATCAGTTAAATGAAGATGAAATCAGTTAACGATGAAATCAGTTAACGATGAAATCAGTTAAAGATGAAATCAGTTAACGATGAAATCAGTTAAATGAAGATGAAATCAGTTAACGATGAAATCAGTTAACGATGAAATCAGTTAACGATGAAATCAGTTAAATGAAGATGAAATCAGTTAACGATGAAATCAGTTAACGATGAAATCAGTTAACGATGAAATCAGTTAAATGAAGATGAAATCAGTTAACGATGAAATCAGTTAAATGAAGATGAAATCAGTTAACGATGAAATCAGTTAAATGAAGAATGAAAATGAAATCAGTTAAATGAAGATGAAATCAGTTAACGATGAAATCAGTTAAATGAAGAATGAAAATGAAATCAGTTAAATGAAGATGAAATCAGTTAACGATGAAATCAGTTAACGATGAAATCAGTTAAATGAAGATGAAATCAGTTAACGATGAAATCAGTTAAAGATGAAATCAGTTAACGATGAAATCAGTTAACGATGGAATCAGTTAACGATGAAATCAGTTAAATGAAGAATGAAAATGAAATCAGTTAAATGAAGATGAAATCAGTTAACGATGAAATCAGTTAACGATGAAATCAGTTAACGATGGAATCAGTTAAATGAAGATGAAATCAGTTAACGATGAAATCAGTTAACGATGGAATCAGTTAAATGAAGATGAAATCAGTTAACGATGAAATCAGTTAAATGAAGATGAAATCAGTTAACGATGAAATCAGTTAACGATGAAATCAGTTAAATGAAGAATGAAAATGAAATCAGTTAAATGAAGATGAAATCAGTTAACGATGAAATCAGTTAACGATGAAATCAGTTAACGATGGAATCAGTTAAATGAAGATGAAATCAGTTCACGGTGAAATCAGTTAACGATGGAATCAGTTAACGATGAGATCAGTTAACGATGAAATCAGTTAACGATGAAATCAGTTAAATGAAGATGAAATCAGTTAACGATGAAATCAGTTAACGATGGAATCAGTTAAATGAAGATGAAATCAGTTAACGATGAAATCAGTTAAATGAAGATGAAATCAGTTAACGATGAAATCAGTTAACGATGAAATCAGTTAAATGAAGATGAAATCAGTTAACGATGAAATCAGTTAACGATGAAATCAGTTAACGATGAAATCAGTTAAATGAAGATGAAATCAGTTAACGATGAAATCAGTTAACGATGAAATCAGTTAACGATGGAATCAGTTAAATGAAGATGAAATCAGTTAACGATGAAATCAGTTAACGATGAAATCAGTTAACGATGAAATCAGTTAAATGAAGATGAAATCAGTTAACGATGAAATCAGTTAAATGAAGATGAAATCAGTTAACGATGAAATCAGTTAAAGATGAAATCAGTTAACGATGAAATCAGTTAACGATGAAATCAGTTAAATGAAGATGAAATCAGTTAACGATGAAATCAGTTAACGATGAAATCAGTTAAAGATGAAATCAGTTAACGATGAAATCAGTTAAATGAAGATGAAATCAGTTAACGATGAAATCAGTTAACGATGAAATCAGTTAACGATGAAATCAGTTAAATGAAGATGAAATCAGTTAACGATGAAATCAGTTAACGATGAAATCAGTTAACGATGAAATCAGTTAAATGAAGATGAAATCAGTTAACGATGAAATCAGTTAACGATGAAATCAGTTAAATGAAGATGAAATCAGTTAACGATGAAATCAGTTAAATGAAGAATGAAAATGAAATCAGTTAAATGAAGATGAAATCAGTTAACGATGAAATCAGTTAAATGAAGAATGAAAATGAAATCAGTTAAATGAAGATGAAATCAGTTAACGATGAAATCAGTTAACGATGAAATCAGTTAAATGAAGATGAAATCAGTTAACGATGAAATCAGTTAAAGATGAAATCAGTTAACGATGAAATCAGTTAACGATGAAATCAGTTAACGATGGAATCAGTTAAATGAAGATGAAATCAGTTAACGATGAAATCAGTTAACGAGGAAATCAGTTAAATGAAGATGAAATCAGTTAACGATGAAATCAGTTAAATGAAGATGAAATCAGTTAACGATGAAATCAGTTAACGATGAAATCAGTTAAATGAAGATGAAATCAGTTAACGATGAAATCAGTTAACGATGGAATCAGTTAAATGAAGATGAAATCAGTTAACGATGAAATCAGTTAACGATGAAATCAGTTAACGATGAAATCAGTTAACGATGAAATCAGTTAAATGAAGATGAAATCAATTAAAGATGAAATCAGTTAACGATGAAATCATTTAACGATGAAATCAGTTAAATGAAGATGAAATCAGTTAACGATGAAATCAGTTAACGATGAAATCAATTAACGATGAAATCAGTTAAATGAAGATGAAATCAGTTAACGATGAAATCAGTTAAAGATGAAATCAGTTAAATGAAGAATGAAGATGAAATCAGTTAACGATGAAATCAGTTAAATGAAGATGAAATCAGTTAACGATGAAATCAGTTAACGATGAAATCAGTTAAATGAAGAATGAAGATGAAATCAGTTAACGATGAAATCAATTAACGATGAAATCAGTTAACGATGAAATCAGTTAAATGAAGATGAAATCAGTTAACGATGAAATCAGTTAACGATGAAATCAGTTAAATGAAGAATGAAAATGAAATCAGTTAAATGAAGATGAAATCAGTTAACGATGAAATCAGTTAAAGATGAAATCAGTTAACGATGAAATCAGTTAACGATGAAATCAGTTAACGATGGAATCAGTTAAATGAAGATGAAATCAGTTCACGGTGAAATCAGTTAACGATGGAATCAGTTAACGATGAGATCAGTTAACGATGAGATCAGTTAACGATGAAATCAGTTAAATGAAGATGAAATCAGTTAACGATGAAATCAGTTAACGATGAAATCAGTTAACGATGGAATCAGTTAAATGAAGATGAAATCAGTTAACGATGAAATCAGTTAAATGAAGATGAAATCAGTTAACGATGAAATCAGTTAAAGATGAAATCAGTTAACGATGAAATCAGTTAAATGAAGATGAAATCAGTTAACCATGAAATCAGTTAACGATGAAATCAGTTAACGATGAAATCAGTTAAATGAAGATGAAATCAGTTAACGATGAAATCAGTTAAATGAAGAATGAAAATGAAATCAGTTAAATGAAGATGAAATCAGTTAACGATGAAATCAGTTAACGATGGAATCAGTTAAGGATGGAATCAGTTAAATGAAGATGAAATCAGTTAACGATGAAATCAGTTAAATGAATATGAAATCAGTTAACGATGGAATCAGTTAACGATGAAATCAGTTAACGATGAAATCAGTTAAATGAAGATGAAATCAGTTAACGATGAAATCAGTTAACGATGAAATCAGTTAACGATGAAATCAGTTAAATGAAGATGAAATCAGTTAAAGATGAAATCAGTTAACGATGAAATCAGTTAACGATGAAATCAGTTAAATGAAGATGAAATCAGTTAACGATGAAATCAGTTAACGATGAAATCAATTAACGATGAAATCAGTTAAATGAAGATGAAATCAGTTAACGATGAAATCAGTTAAAGATGAAATCAGTTAAATGAAGAATGAAGATGAAATCAGTTAACGATGAAATCAGTTAAATGAAGATGAAATCAGTTAACGATGAAATCAGTTAACGATGAAATCAGTTAAATGAAGATGAAATCAGTTAACGATGAAATCAGTTAAATGAAGAATGAAGATGAAATCAGTTAACGATGAAATCAATTAACGATGAAATCAGTTAACGATGAAATCAGTTAAATGAAGATGAAATCAGTTAACGATGAAATCAGTTAACGAGGAAATCAGTTAAATGAAGAATGAAAATGAAATCAGTTAACGATGAAATCAATTAACGATGAAATCAGTTAACGATGAAATCAGTTAAATGAAGATGAAATCAGTTAACGATGAAATCAGTTAACGATGAAATCAGTTAAATGAAGATGAAATCAGTTAACGATGAAATCAGTTAACGATGAAATCAGTTAACGATGAAATCAGTTAAATGAAGATGAAATCAGTTAACGATGAAATCAGTTAACGATGAAATCAGTTAACGATGAAATCAATTAAATGAAGATGAAATCAGTTAACGATGAAATCAGTTAACGATGAAATCAGTTAAATGAAGATGAAATCAGTTAAATGAAGATGAAATCAGTTAACGATGAAATCAGTTAACGATGAAATCAGTTAAAGATGAAATCAGTTAAATGAAGAATGAAGATGAAATCAGTTAACGATGAAATCAGTTAAATGAAGATGAAATCAGTTAACGATGAAATCAATTAACGATGAAATCAGTTAAATGAAGATGAAATCAGTTAACGATGAAATCAGTTAAAGATGAAATCAGTTAAATGAAGAATGAAGATGAAATCAGTTAACGATGAAATCAGTTAAATGAAGATGAAATCAGTTAACGATGAAATCAGTTAACGATGAAATCAGTTAACGATGAAATCAGTTAAATGAAGATGAAATCAGTTAACGATGAAATCAGTTAAATGAAGAATGAAGATGAAATCAGTCAACGATGAAATCAATTAACGATGAAATCAGTTAACGATGAAATCAGTTAAATGAAGATGAAATCAGTTAACGATGAAATCAGTTAACGATGAAATCAGTTAAATGAAGAATGAAAATGAAATCAGTTAACGATGAAATCAATTAACGATGAAATCAGTTAACGATGAAATCAGTTAAATGAAGATGAAATCAGTTAACGATGAAATCAGTTAACGATGAAATCAGTTAAATGAAGATGAAATCAGTTAACGATGAAATCAGTTAACGATGAAATCAGTTAACGATGAAATCAGTTAAATGAAGATGAAATCAGTTAACGATGAAATCAGTTAACGATGAAATCAGTTAACGATGAAATCAATTAAATGAAGATGAAATCAGTTAACGATGAAATCAGTTAAATGAAGAATGAAAATGAAATCAGTTAAATGAAGATGAAATCAGTTAACGATGAAATCAGTTAACGATGAAATCAGTTAAATGAAGATGAAATCAGTTAACGATGAAATCAGTTAACGATGAAATCAGTTAACGATGAAATCAATTAAATGAAGATGAAATCAGTTAACGATGAAATCAGTTAAATGAAGATGAAATCAGTTAACGATGAAATCAGTTAAAGATGAAATCAGTTAACGATGAAATCAGTTAACGATGAAATCAGTTAACGATGAAATCAGTTAAATGAAGATGAAATCAGTTAACGATGAAATCAGTTAAATGAAGAATGAAAATGAAATCAGTTAAATGAAGATGAAATCAGTTAACGATGAAATCAGTTAACGATGAAATCAGTTAACGATGAAATCAGTTAAATGAAGATGAAATCAGTTAACGATGAAATCAGTTAACAATGAAATCAATTAAATGAAGATGAAATCAGTTAACGATGAAATCAGTTAACGATGAAATCAGTTAACGATGAAATCAGTTAAATGAAGATGAAATCAGTTAACGATGAAATCAGTTAAATGAAGAATGAAGATGAAATCAGTTAACGATGAAATCAATTAACGATGAAATCAGTTAACGATGAAATCAGTTAAATGAAGATGAAATCAGTTAACGATGAAATCAGTTAACGATGAAATCAGTTAAATGAAGAATGAAAATGAAATCAGTTAACGATGAAATCAATTAACGATGAAATCAGTTAACGATGAAATCAGTTAAATGAAGATGAAATCAGTTAACGATGAAATCAGTTAACGATGAAATCAGTTAAATGAAGATGAAATCAGTTAACGATGAAATCAGTTAACGATGAAATCAGTTAAATGAAGAATGAAAATGAAATCAGTTAACGATGAAATCAATTAACGATGAAATCAGTTAACGATGAAATCAGTTAAATGAAGATGAAATCAGTTAACGATGAAATCAGTTAACGATGAAATCAGTTAAATGAAGATGAAATCAGTTAACGATGAAATCAGTTAACGATGAAATCAGTTAACGATGAAATCAATTAAATGAAGATGAAATCAGTTAACGATGAAATCAGTTAAATGAAGATGAAATCAGTTAACGATGAAATCAGTTAAAGATGAAATCAGTTAACGATGAAATCAGTTAACGATGAAATCAGTGAAATGAAGATGAAATCAGTTAACGATGAAATCAGTTAACGATGAAATCAGTTAACGATGAAATCAATTAAATGAAGATGAAATCAGTTAACGATGAAATCAGTTAAAGATGAAATCAGTTAACGATGAAATCAGTTAACGATGAAATCAGTTAACGATGAAATCAGTTAAATGAAGATGAAATCAGTTAACGATGAAATCAGTTAAATGAAGAATGAAAATGAAATCAGTTAAATGAAGATGAAATCAGTTAACGATGAAATCAGTTAACGATGAAATCAGTTAACGATGAAATCAGTTAAATGAAGATGAAATCAGTTAACGATGAAATCAGTTAACAATGAAATCAGTTAAATGAAGATGAAATCAGTTAACGATGAAATCAGTTAACGATGAAATCAGTTAACGATGAAATCAGTTAAATGAAGATGAAATCAGTTAAAGATGAAATCAGTTAACGATGAAATCAGTTAACGATGAAATCAGTTAAATGAAGATGAAATCAGTTAACGATGAAATCAGTTAACGATGAAATCAATTAACGATGAAATCAGTTAAATGAAGATGAAATCAGTTAACGATGAAATCAGTTAAAGATGAAATCAGTTAAATGAAGAATGAAGATGAAATCAGTTAACGATGAAATCAGTTAAATGAAGATGAAATCAGTTAACGATGAAATCAGTTAACGATGAAATCAGTTAAATGAAGATGAAATCAGTTAACGATGAAATCAGTTAAATGAAGAATGAAGATGAAATCAGTTAACGATGAAATCAATTAACGATGAAATCAGTTAACGATGAAATCAGTTAAATGAAGATGAAATCAGTTAACGATGAAATCAGTTAACGATGAAATCAGTTAAATGAAGAATGAAAATGAAATCAGTTAACGATGAAATCAATTAACGATGAAATCAGTTAACGATGAAATCAGTTAAATGAAGATGAAATCAGTTAACGATGAAATCAGTTAACGATGAAATCAGTTAAATGAAGATGAAATCAGTTAACGATGAAATCAGTTAACGATGAAATCAGTTAAATGAAGATGAAATCAGTTAACGATGAAATCAGTTAACGATGAAATCAGTTAACGATGAAATCAATTAAATGAAGATGAAATCAGTTAACGATGAAATCAGTTAACGATGAAATCAGTTAAATGAAGATGAAATCAGTTAACGATGAAATCAGTTAAAGATGAAATCAGTTAAATGAAGAATGAAGATGAAATCAGTTAACGATGAAATCAGTTAAATGAAGATGAAATCAGTTAACGATGAAATCAATTAACGATGAAATCAGTTAACGATGAAATCAATTAACGATGAAATCAGTTAAATGAAGATGAAATCAGTTAACGATGAAATCAGTTAAAGATGAAATCAGTTAAATGAAGAATGAAGATGAAATCAGTTAACGATGAAATCAGTTAAATGAAGATGAAATCAGTTAACGATGAAATCAATTAACGATGAAATCAGTTAACGATGAAATCAATTAACAATGAAATCAGTTAAATGAAGATGAAATCAGTTAACGATGAAATCAGTTAACGATGAAATCAGTTAACGATGAAATCAATTAACGATGAAATCAGTTAAATGAAGATGAAATCAGTTAACGATGAAATCAGTTAAAGATGAAATCAGTTAAATGAAGAATGAAGATGAAATCAGTTAACGATGAAATCAGTTAAATGAAGATGAAATCAGTTAACGATGAAATCAGTTAACGATGAAATCAGTTAACGATGAAATCAGTTAAATGAAGATGAAATCAGTTAACGATGAAATCAGTTAAATGAAGAATGAAGATGAAATCAGTTAACGATGAAATCAATTAACGATGAAATCAGTTAACGATGAAATCAGTTAAATGAAGATGAAATCAGTTAACGATGAAATCAGTTAACGATGAAATCAGTTAAATGAAGAATGAAAATGAAATCAGTTAACGATGAAATCAATTAACGATGAAATCAGTTAACGATGAAATCAGTTAAATGAAGATGAAATCAGTTAACGATGAAATCAGTTAACGATGAAATCAGTTAAATGAAGATGAAATCAGTTAACGATGAAATCAGTTAACGATGAAATCAGTTAAATGAAGATGAAATCAGTTAACGATGAAATCAGTTAACGATGAAATCAGTTAACGATGAAATCAATTAAATGAAGATGAAATCAGTTAACGATGAAATCAGTTAACGATGAAATCAGTTAAATGAAGATGAAATCAGTTAACGATGAAATCAGTTAAAGATGAAATCAGTTAAATGAAGAATGAAGATGAAATCAGTTAACGATGAAATCAGTTAAATGAAGATGAAATCAGTTAACGATGAAATCAATTAACGATGAAATCAGTTAACGATGAAATCAATTAACGATGAAATCAGTTAAATGAAGATGAAATCAGTTAACGATGAAATCAGTTAAAGATGAAATCAGTTAAATGAAGAATGAAGATGAAATCAGTTAACGATGAAATCAGTTAAATGAAGATGAAATCAGTTAACGATGAAATCAATTAACGATGAAATCAGTTAACGATGAAATCAATTAACAATGAAATCAGTTAAATGAAGATGAAATCAGTTAACGATGAAATCAGTTAACGATGAAATCAGTTAACGATGAAATCAATTAACGATGAAATCAGTTAAATGAAGATGAAATCAGTTAACGATGAAATCAGTTAAAGATGAAATCAGTTAAATGAAGAATGAAGATGAAATCAGTTAACGATGAAATCAGTTAAATGAAGATGAAATCAGTTAACGATGAAATCAGTTAACGATGAAATCAGTTAACGATGAAATCAGTTAAATGAAGATGAAATCAGTTAACGATGAAATCAGTTAAATGAAGAATGAAGATGAAATCAGTTAACGATGAAATCAATTAACGATGAAATCAGTTAACGATGAAATCAGTTAAATGAAGATGAAATCAGTTAACGATGAAATCAGTTAACGATGAAATCAGTTAAATGAAGAATGAAAATGAAATCAGTTAACGATGAAATCAATTAACGATGAAATCAGTTAACGATGAAATCAGTTAAATGAAGATGAAATCAGTTAACGATGAAATCAGTTAACGATGAAATCAGTTAAATGAAGATGAAATCAGTTAACGATGAAATCAGTTAACGATGAAATCAGTTAACGATGAAATCAGTTAAATGAAGATGAAATCAGTTAACGATGAAATCAGTTAACGATGAAATCAGTTAACGATGAAATCAATTAAATGAAGATGAAATCAGTTAACGATGAAATCAGTTAAATGAAGAATGAAAATGAAATCAGTTAAATGAAGATGAAATCAGTTAACGATGAAATCAGTTAACGATGAAATCAGTTAAATGAAGATGAAATCAGTTAACGATGAAATCAGTTAACGATGAAATCAGTTAACGATGAAATCAATTAAATGAAGATGAAATCAGTTAACGATGAAATCAGTTAAATGAAGATGAAATCAGTTAACGATGAAATCAGTTAAAGATGAAATCAGTTAACGATGAAATCAGTTAACGATGAAATCAGTTAACGATGAAATCAGTTAAATGAAGATGAAATCAGTTAACGATGAAATCAGTTAAATGAAGAATGAAAATGAAATCAGTTAAATGAAGATGAAATCAGTTAACGATGAAATCAGTTAACGATGAAATCAGTTAACGATGACATCAGTTAACAATGAAATCAGTTAAATGAAGATGAAATCAGTTAACGATGAAATCAGTTAACGATGAAATCAGTTAACGATGAAATCAGTTAAATGAAGATGAAATCAGTTAACGATGAAATCAGTTAAATGAAGAATGAAGATGAAATCAGTTAACGATGAAATCAATTAACGATGAAATCAGTTAACGATGAAATCAGTTAAATGAAGATGAAATCAGTTAACGATGAAATCAGTTAACGATGAAATCAGTTAAATGAAGAATGAAAATGAAATCAGTTAAATGAAGATGAAATCAGTTAACGATGAAATCAGTTAAAGATGAAATCAGTTAACGATGAAATCAGTTAACGATGAAATCAGTTAACGATGGAATCAGTTAAATGAAGATGAAATCAGTTCACGGTGAAATCAGTTAACGATGGAATCAGTTAACGATGAGATCAGTTAACGATGAGATCAGTTAACGATGAAATCAGTTAAATGAAGATGAAATCAGTTAACGATGAAATCAGTTAACGATGAAATCAGTTAACGATGGAATCAGTTAAATGAAGATGAAATCAGTTAACGATGAAATCAGTTAAATGAAGATGAAATCAGTTAACGATGAAATCAGTTAAAGATGAAATCAGTTAACGATGAAATCAGTTAAATGAAGATGAAATCAGTTAACCATGAAATCAGTTAACGATGAAATCAGTTAACGATGAAATCAGTTAAATGAAGATGAAATCAGTTAACGATGAAATCAGTTAAATGAAGAATGAAAATGAAATCAGTTAAATGAAGATGAAATCAGTTAACGATGAAATCAGTTAACGATGGAATCAGTTAAGGATGGAATCAGTTAAATGAAGATGAAATCAGTTAACGATGAAATCAGTTAAATGAATATGAAATCAGTTAACGATGGAATCAGTTAACGATGAAATCAGTTAACGATGAAATCAGTTAAATGAAGATGAAATCAGTTAACGATGAAATCAGTTAACGATGAAATCAGTTAACGATGAAATCAGTTAAATGAAGATGAAATCAGTTAAAGATGAAATCAGTTAACGATGAAATCAGTTAACGATGAAATCAGTTAAATGAAGATGAAATCAGTTAACGATGAAATCAGTTAACGATGAAATCAATTAACGATGAAATCAGTTAAATGAAGATGAAATCAGTTAACGATGAAATCAGTTAAAGATGAAATCAGTTAAATGAAGAATGAAGATGAAATCAGTTAACGATGAAATCAGTTAAATGAAGATGAAATCAGTTAACGATGAAATCAGTTAACGATGAAATCAGTTAAATGAAGATGAAATCAGTTAACGATGAAATCAGTTAAATGAAGAATGAAGATGAAATCAGTTAACGATGAAATCAATTAACGATGAAATCAGTTAACGATGAAATCAGTTAAATGAAGATGAAATCAGTTAACGATGAAATCAGTTAACGAGGAAATCAGTTAAATGAAGAATGAAAATGAAATCAGTTAACGATGAAATCAATTAACGATGAAATCAGTTAACGATGAAATCAGTTAAATGAAGATGAAATCAGTTAACGATGAAATCAGTTAACGATGAAATCAGTTAAATGAAGATGAAATCAGTTAACGATGAAATCAGTTAACGATGAAATCAGTTAAATGAAGATGAAATCAGTTAACGATGAAATCAGTTAACGATGAAATCAGTTAACGATGAAATCAATTAAATGAAGATGAAATCAGTTAACGATGAAATCAGTTAACGATGAAATCAGTTAAATGAAGATGAAATCAGTTAAATGAAGATGAAATCAGTTAACGATGAAATCAGTTAACGATGAAATCAGTTAAAGATGAAATCAGTTAAATGAAGAATGAAGATGAAATCAGTTAACGATGAAATCAGTTAAATGAAGATGAAATCAGTTAACGATGAAATCAATTAACGATGAAATCAGTTAAATGAAGATGAAATCAGTTAACGATGAAATCAGTTAAAGATGAAATCAGTTAAATGAAGAATGAAGATGAAATCAGTTAACGATGAAATCAGTGAAATGAAGATGAAATCAGTTAACGATGAAATCAGTTAACGATGAAATCAGTTAACGATGAAATCAATTAAATGAAGATGAAATCAGTTAACGATGAAATCAGTTAAAGATGAAATCAGTTAACGATGAAATCAGTTAACGATGAAATCAGTTAACGATGAAATCAGTTAAATGAAGATGAAATCAGTTAACGATGAAATCAGTTAAATGAAGAATGAAAATGAAATCAGTTAAATGAAGATGAAATCAGTTAACGATGAAATCAGTTAACGATGAAATCAGTTAACGATGAAATCAGTTAAATGAAGATGAAATCAGTTAACGATGAAATCAGTTAACAATGAAATCAGTTAAATGAAGATGAAATCAGTTAACGATGAAATCAGTTAACGATGAAATCAGTTAACGATGAAATCAGTTAAATGAAGATGAAATCAGTTAAAGATGAAATCAGTTAACGATGAAATCAGTTAACGATGAAATCAGTTAAATGAAGATGAAATCAGTTAACGATGAAATCAGTTAACGATGAAATCAATTAACGATGAAATCAGTTAAATGAAGATGAAATCAGTTAACGATGAAATCAGTTAAAGATGAAATCAGTTAAATGAAGAATGAAGATGAAATCAGTTAACGATGAAATCAGTTAAATGAAGATGAAATCAGTTAACGATGAAATCAGTTAACGATGAAATCAGTTAAATGAAGATGAAATCAGTTAACGATGAAATCAGTTAAATGAAGAATGAAGATGAAATCAGTTAACGATGAAATCAATTAACGATGAAATCAGTTAACGATGAAATCAGTTAAATGAAGATGAAATCAGTTAACGATGAAATCAGTTAACGATGAAATCAGTTAAATGAAGAATGAAAATGAAATCAGTTAACGATGAAATCAATTAACGATGAAATCAGTTAACGATGAAATCAGTTAAATGAAGATGAAATCAGTTAACGATGAAATCAGTTAACGATGAAATCAGTTAAATGAAGATGAAATCAGTTAACGATGAAATCAGTTAACGATGAAATCAGTTAAATGAAGATGAAATCAGTTAACGATGAAATCAGTTAACGATGAAATCAGTTAACGATGAAATCAATTAAATGAAGATGAAATCAGTTAACGATGAAATCAGTTAACGATGAAATCAGTTAAATGAAGATGAAATCAGTTAACGATGAAATCAGTTAAAGATGAAATCAGTTAAATGAAGAATGAAGATGAAATCAGTTAACGATGAAATCAGTTAAATGAAGATGAAATCAGTTAACGATGAAATCAATTAACGATGAAATCAGTTAACGATGAAATCAATTAACGATGAAATCAGTTAAATGAAGATGAAATCAGTTAACGATGAAATCAGTTAAAGATGAAATCAGTTAAATGAAGAATGAAGATGAAATCAGTTAACGATGAAATCAGTTAAATGAAGATGAAATCAGTTAACGATGAAATCAATTAACGATGAAATCAGTTAACGATGAAATCAATTAACAATGAAATCAGTTAAATGAAGATGAAATCAGTTAACGATGAAATCAGTTAACGATGAAATCAGTTAACGATGAAATCAATTAACGATGAAATCAGTTAAATGAAGATGAAATCAGTTAACGATGAAATCAGTTAAAGATGAAATCAGTTAAATGAAGAATGAAGATGAAATCAGTTAACGATGAAATCAGTTAAATGAAGATGAAATCAGTTAACGATGAAATCAGTTAACGATGAAATCAGTTAACGATGAAATCAGTTAAATGAAGATGAAATCAGTTAACGATGAAATCAGTTAAATGAAGAATGAAGATGAAATCAGTTAACGATGAAATCAATTAACGATGAAATCAGTTAACGATGAAATCAGTTAAATGAAGATGAAATCAGTTAACGATGAAATCAGTTAACGATGAAATCAGTTAAATGAAGAATGAAAATGAAATCAGTTAACGATGAAATCAATTAACGATGAAATCAGTTAACGATGAAATCAGTTAAATGAAGATGAAATCAGTTAACGATGAAATCAGTTAACGATGAAATCAGTTAAATGAAGATGAAATCAGTTAACGATGAAATCAGTTAACGATGAAATCAGTTAAATGAAGATGAAATCAGTTAACGATGAAATCAGTTAACGATGAAATCAGTTAACGATGAAATCAGTTAAATGAAGATGAAATCAGTTAACGATGAAATCAGTTAAATGAAGAATGAAAATGAAATCAGTTAAATGAAGATGAAATCAGTTAACGATGAAATCAGTTAACGATGAAATCAGTTAACGATGAAATCAGTTAAATGAAGATGAAATCAGTTAACGATGAAATCAGTTAACAATGAAATCAGTTAAATGAAGATGAAATCAGTTAACGATGAAATCAGTTAACGATGAAATCAGTTAACGATGAAATCAGTTAAATGAAGATGAAATCAGTTAAAGATGAAATCAGTTAACGATGAAATCAGTTAACGATGAAATCAGTTAAATGAAGATGAAATCAGTTAACGATGAAATCAGTTAACGATGAAATCAATTAACGATGAAATCAGTTAAATGAAGATGAAATCAGTTAACGATGAAATCAGTTAAAGATGAAATCAGTTAAATGAAGAATGAAGATGAAATCAGTTAACGATGAAATCAGTTAAATGAAGATGAAATCAGTTAACGATGAAATCAGTTAACGATGAAATCAGTTAAATGAAGATGAAATCAGTTAACGATGAAATCAGTTAAATGAAGAATGAAGATGAAATCAGTTAACGATGAAATCAATTAACGATGAAATCAGTTAACGATGAAATCAGTTAAATGAAGATGAAATCAGTTAACGATGAAATCAGTTAACGATGAAATCAGTTAAATGAAGAATGAAAATGAAATCAGTTAACGATGAAATCAATTAACGATGAAATCAGTTAACGATGAAATCAGTTAAATGAAGATGAAATCAGTTAACGATGAAATCAGTTAACGATGAAATCAGTTAAATGAAGATGAAATCAGTTAACGATGAAATCAGTTAACGATGAAATCAGTTAAATGAAGATGAAATCAGTTAACGATGAAATCAGTTAACGATGAAATCAGTTAACGATGAAATCAATTAAATGAAGATGAAATCAGTTAACGATGAAATCAGTTAACGATGAAATCAGTTAAATGAAGATGAAATCAGTTAACGATGAAATCAGTTAAAGATGAAATCAGTTAAATGAAGAATGAAGATGAAATCAGTTAACGATGAAATCAGTTAAATGAAGATGAAATCAGTTAACGATGAAATCAATTAACGATGAAATCAGTTAACGATGAAATCAATTAACGATGAAATCAGTTAAATGAAGATGAAATCAGTTAACGATGAAATCAGTTAAAGATGAAATCAGTTAAATGAAGAATGAAGATGAAATCAGTTAACGATGAAATCAGTTAAATGAAGATGAAATCAGTTAACGATGAAATCAATTAACGATGAAATCAGTTAACGATGAAATCAATTAACAATGAAATCAGTTAAATGAAGATGAAATCAGTTAACGATGAAATCAGTTAACGATGAAATCAGTTAACGATGAAATCAATTAACGATGAAATCAGTTAAATGAAGATGAAATCAGTTAACGATGAAATCAGTTAAAGATGAAATCAGTTAAATGAAGAATGAAGATGAAATCAGTTAACGATGAAATCAGTTAAATGAAGATGAAATCAGTTAACGATGAAATCAGTTAACGATGAAATCAGTTAACGATGAAATCAGTTAAATGAAGATGAAATCAGTTAACGATGAAATCAGTTAAATGAAGAATGAAGATGAAATCAGTTAACGATGAAATCAATTAACGATGAAATCAGTTAACGATGAAATCAGTTAAATGAAGATGAAATCAGTTAACGATGAAATCAGTTAACGATGAAATCAGTTAAATGAAGAATGAAAATGAAATCAGTTAACGATGAAATCAATTAACGATGAAATCAGTTAACGATGAAATCAGTTAAATGAAGATGAAATCAGTTAACGATGAAATCAGTTAACGATGAAATCAGTTAAATGAAGATGAAATCAGTTAACGATGAAATCAGTTAACGATGAAATCAGTTAAATGAAGATGAAATCAGTTAACGATGAAATCAGTTAACGATGAAATCAGTTAACGATGAAATCAATTAAATGAAGATGAAATCAGTTAACGATGAAATCAGTTAACGATGAAATCAGTTAAATGAAGATGAAATCAGTTAACGATGAAATCAGTTAAAGATGAAATCAGTTAAATGAAGAATGAAGATGAAATCAGTTAACGATGAAATCAGTTAAATGAAGATGAAATCAGTTAACGATGAAATCAATTAACGATGAAATCAGTTAACGATGAAATCAATTAACGATGAAATCAGTTAAATGAAGATGAAATCAGTTAACGATGAAATCAGTTAAAGATGAAATCAGTTAAATGAAGAATGAAGATGAAATCAGTTAACGATGAAATCAGTTAAATGAAGATGAAATCAGTTAACGATGAAATCAATTAACGATGAAATCAGTTAACGATGAAATCAATTAACAATGAAATCAGTTAAATGAAGATGAAATCAGTTAACGATGAAATCAGTTAACGATGAAATCAGTTAACGATGAAATCAATTAACGATGAAATCAGTTAAATGAAGATGAAATCAGTTAACGATGAAATCAGTTAAAGATGAAATCAGTTAAATGAAGAATGAAGATGAAATCAGTTAACGATGAAATCAGTTAAATGAAGATGAAATCAGTTAACGATGAAATCAGTTAACGATGAAATCAGTTAACGATGAAATCAGTTAAATGAAGATGAAATCAGTTAACGATGAAATCAGTTAAATGAAGAATGAAGATGAAATCAGTTAACGATGAAATCAATTAACGATGAAATCAGTTAACGATGAAATCAGTTAAATGAAGATGAAATCAGTTAACGATGAAATCAGTTAACGATGAAATCAGTTAAATGAAGAATGAAAATGAAATCAGTTAACGATGAAATCAATTAACGATGAAATCAGTTAACGATGAAATCAGTTAAATGAAGATGAAATCAGTTAACGATGAAATCAGTTAACGATGAAATCAGTTAAATGAAGATGAAATCAGTTAACGATGAAATCAGTTAACGATGAAATCAGTTAACGATGAAATCAGTTAAATGAAGATGAAATCAGTTAACGATGAAATCAGTTAACGATGAAATCAGTTAACGATGAAATCAATTAAATGAAGATGAAATCAGTTAACGATGAAATCAGTTAAATGAAGAATGAAAATGAAATCAGTTAAATGAAGATGAAATCAGTTAACGATGAAATCAGTTAACGATGAAATCAGTTAAATGAAGATGAAATCAGTTAACGATGAAATCAGTTAACGATGAAATCAGTTAACGATGAAATCAATTAAATGAAGATGAAATCAGTTAACGATGAAATCAGTTAAATGAAGATGAAATCAGTTAACGATGAAATCAGTTAAAGATGAAATCAGTTAACGATGAAATCAGTTAACGATGAAATCAGTTAACGATGAAATCAGTTAAATGAAGATGAAATCAGTTAACGATGAAATCAGTTAAATGAAGAATGAAAATGAAATCAGTTAAATGAAGATGAAATCAGTTAACGATGAAATCAGTTAACGATGAAATCAGTTAACGATGACATCAGTTAACAATGAAATCAGTTAAATGAAGATGAAATCAGTTAACGATGAAATCAGTTAACGATGAAATCAGTTAACGATGAAATCAGTTAAATGAAGATGAAATCAGTTAACGATGAAATCAGTTAAATGAAGAATGAAGATGAAATCAGTTAACGATGAAATCAATTAACGATGAAATCAGTTAACGATGAAATCAGTTAAATGAAGATGAAATCAGTTAACGATGAAATCAGTTAACGATGAAATCAGTTAAATGAAGAATGAAAATGAAATCAGTTAAATGAAGATGAAATCAGTTAACGATGAAATCAGTTAAAGATGAAATCAGTTAACGATGAAATCAGTTAACGATGAAATCAGTTAACGATGGAATCAGTTAAATGAAGATGAAATCAGTTCACGGTGAAATCAGTTAACGATGGAATCAGTTAACGATGAGATCAGTTAACGATGAGATCAGTTAACGATGAAATCAGTTAAATGAAGATGAAATCAGTTAACGATGAAATCAGTTAACGATGAAATCAGTTAACGATGGAATCAGTTAAATGAAGATGAAATCAGTTAACGATGAAATCAGTTAAATGAAGATGAAATCAGTTAACGATGAAATCAGTTAAAGATGAAATCAGTTAACGATGAAATCAGTTAAATGAAGATGAAATCAGTTAACCATGAAATCAGTTAACGATGAAATCAGTTAACGATGAAATCAGTTAAATGAAGATGAAATCAGTTAACGATGAAATCAGTTAAATGAAGAATGAAAATGAAATCAGTTAAATGAAGATGAAATCAGTTAACGATGAAATCAGTTAACGATGGAATCAGTTAAGGATGGAATCAGTTAAATGAAGATGAAATCAGTTAACGATGAAATCAGTTAAATGAATATGAAATCAGTTAACGATGGAATCAGTTAACGATGAAATCAGTTAACGATGAAATCAGTTAAATGAAGATGAAATCAGTTAACGATGAAATCAGTTAACGATGAAATCAGTTAACGATGAAATCAGTTAAATGAAGATGAAATCAGTTAAAGATGAAATCAGTTAACGATGAAATCAGTTAACGATGAAATCAGTTAAATGAAGATGAAATCAGTTAACGATGAAATCAGTTAACGATGAAATCAATTAACGATGAAATCAGTTAAATGAAGATGAAATCAGTTAACGATGAAATCAGTTAAAGATGAAATCAGTTAAATGAAGAATGAAGATGAAATCAGTTAACGATGAAATCAGTTAAATGAAGATGAAATCAGTTAACGATGAAATCAGTTAACGATGAAATCAGTTAAATGAAGATGAAATCAGTTAACGATGAAATCAGTTAAATGAAGAATGAAGATGAAATCAGTTAACGATGAAATCAATTAACGATGAAATCAGTTAACGATGAAATCAGTTAAATGAAGATGAAATCAGTTAACGATGAAATCAGTTAACGAGGAAATCAGTTAAATGAAGAATGAAAATGAAATCAGTTAACGATGAAATCAATTAACGATGAAATCAGTTAACGATGAAATCAGTTAAATGAAGATGAAATCAGTTAACGATGAAATCAGTTAACGATGAAATCAGTTAAATGAAGATGAAATCAGTTAACGATGAAATCAGTTAACGATGAAATCAGTTAAATGAAGATGAAATCAGTTAACGATGAAATCAGTTAACGATGAAATCAGTTAACGATGAAATCAATTAAATGAAGATGAAATCAGTTAACGATGAAATCAGTTAACGATGAAATCAGTTAAATGAAGATGAAATCAGTTAAATGAAGATGAAATCAGTTAACGATGAAATCAGTTAACGATGAAATCAGTTAAAGATGAAATCAGTTAAATGAAGAATGAAGATGAAATCAGTTAACGATGAAATCAGTTAAATGAAGATGAAATCAGTTAACGATGAAATCAATTAACGATGAAATCAGTTAAATGAAGATGAAATCAGTTAACGATGAAATCAGTTAAAGATGAAATCAGTTAAATGAAGAATGAAGATGAAATCAGTTAACGATGAAATCAGTGAAATGAAGATGAAATCAGTTAACGATGAAATCAGTTAACGATGAAATCAGTTAACGATGAAATCAATTAAATGAAGATGAAATCAGTTAACGATGAAATCAGTTAAAGATGAAATCAGTTAACGATGAAATCAGTTAACGATGAAATCAGTTAACGATGAAATCAGTTAAATGAAGATGAAATCAGTTAACGATGAAATCAGTTAAATGAAGAATGAAAATGAAATCAGTTAAATGAAGATGAAATCAGTTAACGATGAAATCAGTTAACGATGAAATCAGTTAACGATGAAATCAGTTAAATGAAGATGAAATCAGTTAACGATGAAATCAGTTAACAATGAAATCAGTTAAATGAAGATGAAATCAGTTAACGATGAAATCAGTTAACGATGAAATCAGTTAACGATGAAATCAGTTAAATGAAGATGAAATCAGTTAAAGATGAAATCAGTTAACGATGAAATCAGTTAACGATGAAATCAGTTAAATGAAGATGAAATCAGTTAACGATGAAATCAGTTAACGATGAAATCAATTAACGATGAAATCAGTTAAATGAAGATGAAATCAGTTAACGATGAAATCAGTTAAAGATGAAATCAGTTAAATGAAGAATGAAGATGAAATCAGTTAACGATGAAATCAGTTAAATGAAGATGAAATCAGTTAACGATGAAATCAGTTAACGATGAAATCAGTTAAATGAAGATGAAATCAGTTAACGATGAAATCAGTTAAATGAAGAATGAAGATGAAATCAGTTAACGATGAAATCAATTAACGATGAAATCAGTTAACGATGAAATCAGTTAAATGAAGATGAAATCAGTTAACGATGAAATCAGTTAACGATGAAATCAGTTAAATGAAGAATGAAAATGAAATCAGTTAACGATGAAATCAATTAACGATGAAATCAGTTAACGATGAAATCAGTTAAATGAAGATGAAATCAGTTAACGATGAAATCAGTTAACGATGAAATCAGTTAAATGAAGATGAAATCAGTTAACGATGAAATCAGTTAACGATGAAATCAGTTAAATGAAGATGAAATCAGTTAACGATGAAATCAGTTAACGATGAAATCAGTTAACGATGAAATCAATTAAATGAAGATGAAATCAGTTAACGATGAAATCAGTTAACGATGAAATCAGTTAAATGAAGATGAAATCAGTTAACGATGAAATCAGTTAAAGATGAAATCAGTTAAATGAAGAATGAAGATGAAATCAGTTAACGATGAAATCAGTTAAATGAAGATGAAATCAGTTAACGATGAAATCAATTAACGATGAAATCAGTTAACGATGAAATCAATTAACGATGAAATCAGTTAAATGAAGATGAAATCAGTTAACGATGAAATCAGTTAAAGATGAAATCAGTTAAATGAAGAATGAAGATGAAATCAGTTAACGATGAAATCAGTTAAATGAAGATGAAATCAGTTAACGATGAAATCAATTAACGATGAAATCAGTTAACGATGAAATCAATTAACAATGAAATCAGTTAAATGAAGATGAAATCAGTTAACGATGAAATCAGTTAACGATGAAATCAGTTAACGATGAAATCAATTAACGATGAAATCAGTTAAATGAAGATGAAATCAGTTAACGATGAAATCAGTTAAAGATGAAATCAGTTAAATGAAGAATGAAGATGAAATCAGTTAACGATGAAATCAGTTAAATGAAGATGAAATCAGTTAACGATGAAATCAGTTAACGATGAAATCAGTTAACGATGAAATCAGTTAAATGAAGATGAAATCAGTTAACGATGAAATCAGTTAAATGAAGAATGAAGATGAAATCAGTTAACGATGAAATCAATTAACGATGAAATCAGTTAACGATGAAATCAGTTAAATGAAGATGAAATCAGTTAACGATGAAATCAGTTAACGATGAAATCAGTTAAATGAAGAATGAAAATGAAATCAGTTAACGATGAAATCAATTAACGATGAAATCAGTTAACGATGAAATCAGTTAAATGAAGATGAAATCAGTTAACGATGAAATCAGTTAACGATGAAATCAGTTAAATGAAGATGAAATCAGTTAACGATGAAATCAGTTAACGATGAAATCAGTTAAATGAAGATGAAATCAGTTAACGATGAAATCAGTTAACGATGAAATCAGTTAACGATGAAATCAATTAAATGAAGATGAAATCAGTTAACGATGAAATCAGTTAACGATGAAATCAGTTAAATGAAGATGAAATCAGTTAACGATGAAATCAGTTAAAGATGAAATCAGTTAAATGAAGAATGAAGATGAAATCAGTTAACGATGAAATCAGTTAAATGAAGATGAAATCAGTTAACGATGAAATCAATTAACGATGAAATCAGTTAACGATGAAATCAATTAACGATGAAATCAGTTAAATGAAGATGAAATCAGTTAACGATGAAATCAGTTAAAGATGAAATCAGTTAAATGAAGAATGAAGATGAAATCAGTTAACGATGAAATCAGTTAAATGAAGATGAAATCAGTTAACGATGAAATCAATTAACGATGAAATCAGTTAACGATGAAATCAATTAACAATGAAATCAGTTAAATGAAGATGAAATCAGTTAACGATGAAATCAGTTAACGATGAAATCAGTTAACGATGAAATCAATTAACGATGAAATCAGTTAAATGAAGATGAAATCAGTTAACGATGAAATCAGTTAAAGATGAAATCAGTTAAATGAAGAATGAAGATGAAATCAGTTAACGATGAAATCAGTTAAATGAAGATGAAATCAGTTAACGATGAAATCAGTTAACGATGAAATCAGTTAACGATGAAATCAGTTAAATGAAGATGAAATCAGTTAACGATGAAATCAGTTAAATGAAGAATGAAGATGAAATCAGTTAACGATGAAATCAATTAACGATGAAATCAGTTAACGATGAAATCAGTTAAATGAAGATGAAATCAGTTAACGATGAAATCAGTTAACGATGAAATCAGTTAAATGAAGAATGAAAATGAAATCAGTTAACGATGAAATCAATTAACGATGAAATCAGTTAACGATGAAATCAGTTAAATGAAGATGAAATCAGTTAACGATGAAATCAGTTAACGATGAAATCAGTTAAATGAAGATGAAATCAGTTAACGATGAAATCAGTTAACGATGAAATCAGTTAACGATGAAATCAGTTAAATGAAGATGAAATCAGTTAACGATGAAATCAGTTAACGATGAAATCAGTTAACGATGAAATCAATTAAATGAAGATGAAATCAGTTAACGATGAAATCAGTTAAATGAAGAATGAAAATGAAATCAGTTAAATGAAGATGAAATCAGTTAACGATGAAATCAGTTAACGATGAAATCAGTTAAATGAAGATGAAATCAGTTAACGATGAAATCAGTTAACGATGAAATCAGTTAACGATGAAATCAATTAAATGAAGATGAAATCAGTTAACGATGAAATCAGTTAAATGAAGATGAAATCAGTTAACGATGAAATCAGTTAAAGATGAAATCAGTTAACGATGAAATCAGTTAACGATGAAATCAGTTAACGATGAAATCAGTTAAATGAAGATGAAATCAGTTAACGATGAAATCAGTTAAATGAAGAATGAAAATGAAATCAGTTAAATGAAGATGAAATCAGTTAACGATGAAATCAGTTAACGATGAAATCAGTTAACGATGAAATCAGTTAAATGAAGATGAAATCAGTTAACGATGAAATCAGTTAACAATGAAATCAGTTAAATGAAGATGAAATCAGTTAACGATGAAATCAGTTAACGATGAAATCAGTTAACGATGAAATCAGTTAAATGAAGATGAAATCAGTTAACGATGAAATCAGTTAAATGAAGAATGAAGATGAAATCAGTTAACGATGAAATCAATTAACGATGAAATCAGTTAACGATGAAATCAGTTAAATGAAGATGAAATCAGTTAACGATGAAATCAGTTAACGATGAAATCAGTTAAATGAAGAATGAAAATGAAATCAGTTAACGATGAAATCAATTAACGATGAAATCAGTTAACGATGAAATCAGTTAAATGAAGATGAAATCAGTTAACGATGAAATCAGTTAACGATGAAATCAGTTAAATGAAGATGAAATCAGTTAACGATGAAATCAGTTAACGATGAAATCAGTTAAATGAAGAATGAAAATGAAATCAGTTAACGATGAAATCAATTAACGATGAAATCAGTTAACGATGAAATCAGTTAAATGAAGATGAAATCAGTTAACGATGAAATCAGTTAACGATGAAATCAGTTAAATGAAGATGAAATCAGTTAACGATGAAATCAGTTAACGATGAAATCAGTTAACGATGAAATCAATTAAATGAAGATGAAATCAGTTAACGATGAAATCAGTTAAATGAAGATGAAATCAGTTAACGATGAAATCAGTTAAAGATGAAATCAGTTAACGATGAAATCAGTTAACGATGAAATCAGTTAAATGAAGATGAAATCAGTTAACGATGAAATCAGTTAACGATGAAATCAGTTAACGATGAAATCAATTAAATGAAGATGAAATCAGTTAACGATGAAATCAGTTAAATGAAGATGAAATCAGTTAACGATGAAATCAGTTAAAGATGAAATCAGTTAACGATGAAATCAGTTAACGATGAAATCAGTTAACGATGAAATCAGTTAAATGAAGATGAAATCAGTTAACGATGAAATCAGTTAAATGAAGAATGAAAATGAAATCAGTTAAATGAAGATGAAATCAGTTAACGATGAAATCAGTTAACGATGAAATCAGTTAACGATGAAATCAGTTAAATGAAGATGAAATCAGTTAACGATGAAATCAGTTAACAATGAAATCAGTTAAATGAAGATGAAATCAGTTAACGATGAAATCAGTTAACGATGAAATCAGTTAACGATGAAATCAGTTAAATGAAGATGAAATCAGTTAAAGATGAAATCAGTTAACGATGAAATCAGTTAACGATGAAATCAGTTAAATGAAGATGAAATCAGTTAACGATGAAATCAGTTAACGATGAAATCAATTAACGATGAAATCAGTTAAATGAAGATGAAATCAGTTAACGATGAAATCAGTTAAAGATGAAATCAGTTAAATGAAGAATGAAGATGAAATCAGTTAACGATGAAATCAGTTAAATGAAGATGAAATCAGTTAACGATGAAATCAGTTAACGATGAAATCAGTTAACGATGAAATCAGTTAAATGAAGATGAAATCAGTTAACGATGAAATCAGTTAAATGAAGAATGAAGATGAAATCAGTTAACGATGAAATCAATTAACGATGAAATCAGTTAACGATGAAATCAGTTAAATGAAGATGAAATCAGTTAACGATGAAATCAGTTAACGATGAAATCAGTTAAATGAAGAATGAAAATGAAATCAGTTAACGATGAAATCAATTAACGATGAAATCAGTTGACGATGAAATCAGTTAAATGAAGATGAAATCAGTTAACGATGAAATCAGTTAACGATGAAATCAGTTAAATGAAGATGAAATCAGTTAACGATGAAATCAGTTAACGATGAAATCAGTTAAATGAAGATGAAATCAGTTAACGATGAAATCAGTTAACGATGAAATCAGTTAACGATGAAATCAATTAAATGAAGATGAAATCAGTTAACGATGAAATCAGTTAACGATGAAATCAGTTAAATGAAGATGAAATCAGTTAACGATGAAATCAGTTAAAGATGAAATCAGTTAAATGAAGAATGAAGATGAAATCAGTTAACGATGAAATCAGTTAAATGAAGATGAAATCAGTTAACGATGAAATCAATTAACGATGAAATCAGTTAACGATGAAATCAATTAACGATGAAATCAGTTAAATGAAGATGAAATCAGTTAACGATGAAATCAGTTAAAGATGAAATCAGTTAAATGAAGAATGAAGATGAAATCAGTTAACGATGAAATCAGTTAAATGAAGATGAAATCAGTTAACGATGAAATCAATTAACGATGAAATCAGTTAACGATGAAATCAATTAACAATGAAATCAGTTAAATGAAGATGAAATCAGTTAACGATGAAATCAGTTAACGATGAAATCAGTTAACGATGAAATCAATTAACGATGAAATCAGTTAAATGAAGATGAAATCAGTTAACGATGAAATCAGTTAAAGATGAAATCAGTTAAATGAAGAATGAAGATGAAATCAGTTAACGATGAAATCAGTTAAATGAAGATGAAATCAGTTAACGATGAAATCAGTTAACGATGAAATCAGTTAACGATGAAATCAGTTAAATGAAGATGAAATCAGTTAACGATGAAATCAGTTAAATGAAGAATGAAGATGAAATCAGTTAACGATGAAATCAATTAACGATGAAATCAGTTAACGATGAAATCAGTTAAATGAAGATGAAATCAGTTAACGATGAAATCAGTTAACGATGAAATCAGTTAAATGAAGATGAAATCAGTTAACGATGAAATCAGTTAACGATGAAATCAGTTAACGATGAAATCAGTTAAATGAAGATGAAATCAGTTAACGATGAAATCAGTTAACGATGAAATCAGTTAACGATGAAATCAATTAAATGAAGATGAAATCAGTTAACGATGAAATCAGTTAAATGAAGAATGAAAATGAAATCAGTTAAATGAAGATGAAATCAGTTAACGATGAAATCAGTTAACGATGAAATCAGTTAAATGAAGATGAAATCAGTTAACGATGAAATCAGTTAACGATGAAATCAGTTAACGATGAAATCAATTAAATGAAGATGAAATCAGTTAACGATGAAATCAGTTAAATGAAGATGAAATCAGTTAACGATGAAATCAGTTAAAGATGAAATCAGTTAACGATGAAATCAGTTAACGATGAAATCAGTTAACGATGAAATCAGTTAAATGAAGATGAAATCAGTTAACGATGAAATCAGTTAAATGAAGAATGAAAATGAAATCAGTTAAATGAAGATGAAATCAGTTAACGATGAAATCAGTTAACGATGAAATCAGTTAACGATGAAATCAGTTAAATGAAGATGAAATCAGTTAACGATGAAATCAGTTAACAATGAAATCAGTTAAATGAAGATGAAATCAGTTAACGATGAAATCAGTTAACGATGAAATCAGTTAAATGAAGATGAAATCAGTTAACGATGAAATCAGTTAAATGAAGAATGAAGATGAAATCAGTTAACGATGAAATCAATTAACGATGAAATCAGTTAACGATGAAATCAGTTAAATGAAGATGAAATCAGTTAACGATGAAATCAGTTAACGATGAAATCAGTTAAATGAAGAATGAAAATGAAATCAGTTAACGATGAAATCAATTAACGATGAAATCAGTTAACGATGAAATCAGTTAAATGAAGATGAAATCAGTTAACGATGAAATCAGTTAACGATGAAATCAGTTAAATGAAGATGAAATCAGTTAACGATGAAATCAGTTAACGATGAAATCAGTTAAATGAAGAATGAAAATGAAATCAGTTAACGATGAAATCAATTAACGATGAAATCAGTTAACGATGAAATCAGTTAAATGAAGATGAAATCAGTTAACGATGAAATCAGTTAACGATGAAATCAGTTAAATGAAGATGAAATCAGTTAACGATGAAATCAGTTAACGATGAAATCAGTTAACGATGAAATCAATTAAATGAAGATGAAATCAGTTAACGATGAAATCAGTTAAATGAAGATGAAATCAGTTAACGATGAAATCAGTTAAAGATGAAATCAGTTAACGATGAAATCAGTTAACGATGAAATCAGTTAAATGAAGATGAAATCAGTTAACGATGAAATCAGTTAACGATGAAATCAGTTAACGATGAAATCAATTAAATGAAGATGAAATCAGTTAACGATGAAATCAGTTAAATGAAGATGAAATCAGTTAACGATGAAATCAGTTAAAGATGAAATCAGTTAACGATGAAATCAGTTAACGATGAAATCAGTTAAATGAAGATGAAATCAGTTAACGATGAAATCAGTTAAATGAAGAATGAAAATGAAATCAGTTAAATGAAGATGAAATCAGTTAACGATGAAATCAGTTAAATGAAGAATGAAAATGAAATCAGTTAAATGAAGATGAAATCAGTTAACGATGAAATCAGTTAAAGATGAAATCAGTTAACGATGAAATCAGTTAACGATGAAATCAGTTAAATGAAGATGAAATCAGTTAACGATGAAATCAGTTAAATGAAGATGAAATCAGTTAACGATGAAATCAGTTAACGATGAAATCAGTTAACGATGAAATCAGTTAAATGAAGATGAAATCAGTTAACGATGAAATCAGTTAACAATGAAATCAGTTAAATGAAGATGAAATCAGTTAACGATGAAATCAGTTAACGATGAAATCAGTTAAATGAAGATGAAATCAGTTAAAGATGAAATCAGTTAACGATGAAATCAGTTAACGATGAAATCAGTTAAATGAAGATGAAATCAGTTAACGATGAAATCAGTTAACGATGAAATCAATTAACGATGAAATCAGTTAAATGAAGATGAAATCAGTTAACGATGAAATCAGTTAAAGATGAAATCAGTTAAATGAAGAATGAAGATGAAATCAGTTAACGATGAAATCAGTTAAATGAAGATGAAATCAGTTAACGATGAAATCAGTTAACGATGAAATCAGTTAACGATGAAATCAGTTAAATGAAGATGAAATCAGTTAACGATGAAATCAGTTAAATGAAGAATGAAGATGAAATCAGTTAACGATGAAATCAATTAACGATGAAATCAGTTAACGATGAAATCAGTTAAATGAAGATGAAATCAGTTAACGATGAAATCAGTTAACGATGAAATCAGTTAAATGAAGAATGAAAATGAAATCAGTTAACGATGAAATCAATTAACGATGAAATCAGTTAACGATGAAATCAGTTAAATGAAGATGAAATCAGTTAATGATGAAATCAGTTAACGATGAAATCAGTTAAATGAAGATGAAATCAGTTAACGATGAAATCAGTTAACGATGAAATCAGTTAACGATGAAATCAGTTAAATGAAGATGAAATCAGTTAACGATGAAATCAGTTAACGATGAAATCAGTTAACGATGAAATCAATTAAATGAAGATGAAATCAGTTAACGATGAAATCAGTTAACGATGAAATCAGTTAAATGAAGATGAAATCAGTTAAATGAAGATGAAATCAGTTAACGATGAAATCAGTTAACGATGAAATCAGTTAAATGAAGATGAAATCAGTTAAAGATGAAATCAGTTAACGATGAAATCAGTTAACGATGAAATCAGTTAAATGAAGATGAAATCAGTTAACGATGAAATCAGTTAACGATGAAATCAATTAACGATGAAATCAGTTAAATGAAGATGAAATCAGTTAACGATGAAATCAGTTAAAGATGAAATCAGTTAAATGAAGAATGAAGATGAAATCAGTTAACGATGAAATCAGTTAAATGAAGATGAAATCAGTTAACGATGAAATCAGTTAACGATGAAATCAGTTAACGATGAAATCAGTTAAATGAAGATGAAATCAGTTAACGATGAAATCAGTTAAATGAAGAATGAAGATGAAATCAGTTAACGATGAAATCAATTAACGATGAAATCAGTTAACGATGAAATCAGTTAAATGAAGATGAAATCAGTTAACGATGAAATCAGTTAACGATGAAATCAGTTAAATGAAGAATGAAAATGAAATCAGTTAACGATGAAATCAATTAACGATGAAATCAGTTAACGATGAAATCAGTTAAATGAAGATGAAATCAGTTAACGATGAAATCAGTTAACGATGAAATCAGTTAAATGAAGATGAAATCAGTTAACGATGAAATCAGTTAACGATGAAATCAGTTAAATGAAGATGAAATCAGTTAACGATGAAATCAGTTAACGATGAAATCAGTTAACGATGAAATCAATTAAATGAAGATGAAATCAGTTAACGATGAAATCAGTTAAATGAAGAATGAAAATGAAATCAGTTAAATGAAGATGAAATCAGTTAACGATGAAATCAGTTAACGATGAAATCAGTTAAATGAAGATGAAATCAGTTAACGATGAAATCAGTTAACGATGAAATCAGTTAACGATGAAATCAATTAAATGAAGATGAAATCAGTTAACGATGAAATCAGTTAAATGAAGATGAAATCAGTTAACGATGAAATCAGTTAACGATGAAATCAGTTAAATGAAGAATGAAAATGAAATCAGTTAACGATGAAATCAATTAACGATGAAATCAGTTAACGATGAAATCAGTTAAATGAAGATGAAATCAGTTAACGATGAAATCAGTTAACGATGAAATCAGTTAAATGAAGATGAAATCAGTTAACGATGAAATCAGTTAACGATGAAATCAGTTAACGATGAAATCAGTTAACGATGAAATCAATTAAATGAAGATGAAATCAGTTAACGATGAAATCAGTTAACGATGAAATCAGTTAACGATGAAATCAGTTAAATGAAGATGAAATCAGTTAAAGATGAAATCAGTTAACGATGAAATCAGTTAAATGAAGATGAAATCAGTTAACGATGAAATCAGTTAACGATGAAATCAATTAACGATGAAATCAGTTAAATGAAGATGAAATCAGTTAACGATGAAATCAGTTAAAGATGAAATCAGTTAAATGAAGAATGAAGATGAAATCAGTTAACGATGAAATCAGTTAAATGAAGATGAAATCAGTTAACGATGAAATCAATTAACGATGAAATCAGTTAACGATGAAATCAATTAACGATGAAATCAGTTAAATGAAGATGAAATCAGTTAACGATGAAATCAGTTAAAGATGAAATCAGTTAAATGAAGAATGAAGATGAAATCAGTTAACGATGAAATCAGTTAAATGAAGATGAAATCAGTTAACGATGAAATCAATTAACGATGAAATCAGTTAACGATGAAATCAATTAACGATGAAATCAGTTAAATGAAGATGAAATCAGTTAACGATGAAATCAGTTAAAGATGAAATCAGTTAACGATGAAATCAGTTAAATGAAGATGAAATCAGTTAACGATGAAATCAATTAACGATGAAATCAGTTAACGATGAAATCAATTAACGATGAAATCAGTTAAATGAAGATGAAATCAGTTAACGATGAAATCAGTTAACGATGAAATCAATTAACGATGAAATCAGTTAAATGAAGATGAAATCAGTTAACGATGAAATCAGTTAAAGATGAAATCAGTTAAATGAAGAATGAAGATGAAATCAGTTAACGATGAAATCAGTTAAATGAAGATGAAATCAGTTAACGATGAAATCAGTTAACGATGAAATCAGTTAAATGAAGATGAAATCAGTTAACGATGAAATCAGTTAAATGAAGAATGAAGATGAAATCAGTTAACGATGAAATCAATTAACGATGAAATCAGTTAACGATGAAATCAGTTAAATGAAGATGAAATCAGTTAACGATGAAATCAGTTAACGATGAAATCAGTTAAATGAAGAATGAAAATGAAATCAGTTAACGATGAAATCAATTAACGATGAAATCAGTTAACGATGAAATCAGTTAAATGAAGATGAAATCAGTTAACGATGAAATCAGTTAACGATGAAATCAGTTAAATGAAGATGAAATCAGTTAACGATGAAATCAATTAACGATGAAATCAGTTAAATGAAGATGAAATCAGTTAAATGAAGATGAAATCAGTTAACGATGAAATCAGTTAACGATGAAATCAGTTAACGATGAAATCAATTAAATGAAGATTAAATCAGTTAACGATGAAATCAGTTAAATGAAGAATGAAAATGAAATCAGTTAAATGAAGATGAAATCAGTTAACGATGAAATCAGTTAACGATGAAATCAGTTAAATGAAGATGAAATCAGTTAACGATGAAATCAGTTAACGATGAAATCAGTTAACGATGAAATCAATTAAATGAAGATGAAATCAGTTAACGATGAAATCAGTTAAATGAAGATGAAATCAGTTAACGATGAAATCAGTTAAAGATGAAATCAGTTAACGATGAAATCAGTTAACGATGAAATCAGTTAACGATGAAATCAGTTAAATGAAGATGAAATCAGTTAACGATGAAATCAGTTAAATGAAGAATGAAAATGAAATCAGTTAAATGAAGATGAAATCAGTTAACGATGAAATCAGTTAACGATGAAATCAGTTAAATGAAGATGAAATCAGTTAACGATGAAATCAGTTAACAATGAAATCAGTTAAATGAAGATGAAATCAGTTAACGATGAAATCAGTTAACGATGAAATCAGTTAACGATGAAATCAGTTAAATGAAGATGAAATCAGTTAACGATGAAATCAGTTAACGATGAAATCAGTTAAATGAAGAATGAAAATGAAATCAGTTAACGATGAAATCAATTAACGATGAAATCAGTTAACGATGAAATCAGTTAAATGAAGATGAAATCAGTTAACGATGAAATCAGTTAACGATGAAATCAGTTAAATGAAGATGAAATCAGTTAACGATGAAATCAGTTAACGATGAAATCAATTAAATGAAGATGAAATCAGTTAACGATGAAATCAGTTAAATGAAGAATGAAAATGAAATCAGTTAAATGAAGATGAAATCAGTTAACGATGAAATCAGTTAACGATGAAATCAGTTAAATGAAGATGAAATCAGTTAACGATGAAATCAGTTAACGATGAAATCAATTAAATGAAGATGAAATCAGTTAACGATGAAATCAGTTAACGATGAAATCAATTAAATGAAGATGAAATCAGTTAACGATGAAATCAGTTAAATGAAGATGAAATCAGTTAACGATGAAATCAGTTAAAGATGAAATCAGTTAACGATGAAATCAGTTAACGATGAAATCAGTTAACGATGAAATCAGTTAAATGAAGATGAAATCAGTTAACGATGAAATCAGTTAAATGAAGAATGAAAATGAAATCAGTTAAATGAAGATGAAATCAGTTAACGATGAAATCAGTTAACGATGAAATCAGTTAACGATGAAATCAGTTAAATGAAGATGAAATCAGTTAACGATGAAATCAGTTAACAATGAAATCAGTTAAATGAAGATGAAATCAGTTAACGATGAAATCAGTTAACGATGAAATCAGTTAACGATGAAATCAGTTAAATGAAGATGAAATCAGTTAAAGATGAAATCAGTTAACGATGAAATCAGTTAACGATGAAATCAGTTAAATGAAGATGAAATCAGTTAACGATGAAATCAGTTAACGATGAAATCAATTAACGATGAAATCAGTTAACGATGAAATCAATTAACGATGAAATCAGTTAAATGAAGATGAAATCAGTTAACGATGAAATCAGTTAAAGATGAAATCAGTTAAATGAAGAATGAAGATGAAATCAGTTAACGATGAAATCAGTTAAATGAAGATGAAATCAGTTAACGATGAAATCAGTTAACGATGAAATCAGTTAAATGAAGATGAAATCAGTTAACGATGAAATCAGTTAAATGAAGAATGAAGATGAAATCAGTTAACGATGAAATCAATTAACGATGAAATCAGTTAACGATGAAATCAGTTAAATGAAGATGAAATCAGTTAACGATGAAATCAGTTAACGATGAAATCAGTTAAATGAAGAATGAAAATGAAATCAGTTAACGATGAAATCAATTAACGATGAAATCAGTTAACGATGAAATCAGTTAAATGAAGATGAAATCAGTTAACGATGAAATCAGTTAACGATGAAATCAGTTAAATGAAGATGAAATCAGTTAACGATGAAATCAGTTAACGATGAAATCAGTTAACGATGAAATCAGTTAAATGAAGATGAAATCAGTTAACGATGAAATCAGTTAACGATGAAATCAGTTAACGATGAAATCAATTAAATGAAGATGAAATCAGTTAACGATGAAATCAGTTAACGATGAAATCAGTTAAATGAAGATGAAATCAGTTAAATGAAGATGAAATCAGTTAACGATGAAATCAGTTAACGATGAAATCAGTTAACGATGAAATCAGTTAAATGAAGATGAAATCAGTTAAAGATGAAATCAGTTAACGATGAAATCAGTTAACGATGAAATCAGTTAAATGAAGATGAAATCAGTTAACGATGAAATCAGTTAACGATGAAATCAATTAACGATGAAATCAGTTAAATGAAGATGAAATCAGTTAACGATGAAATCAGTTAAAGATGAAATCAGTTAAATGAAGAATGAAGATGAAATCAGTTAACGATGAAATCAGTTAAATGAAGATGAAATCAGTTAACGATGAAATCAATTAACGATGAAATCAGTTAACGATGAAATCAATTAACGATGAAATCAGTTAAATGAAGATGAAATCAGTTAACGATGAAATCAGTTAAAGATGAAATCAGTTAAATGAAGAATGAAGATGAAATCAGTTAACGATGAAATCAGTTAAATGAAGATGAAATCAGTTAACGATGAAATCAATTAACGATGAAATCAGTTAACGATGAAATCAATTAACGATGAAATCAGTTAAATGAAGATGAAATCAGTTAACGATGAAATCAGTTAAAGATGAAATCAGTTAAATGAAGAATGAAGATGAAATCAGTTAACGATGAAATCAGTTAAATGAAGATGAAATCAGTTAACGATGAAATCAGTTAACGATGAAATCAGTTAAATGAAGATGAAATCAGTTAACGATGAAATCAGTTAAATGAAGAATGAAGATGAAATCAGTTAACGATGAAATCAATTAACGATGAAATCAGTTAACGATGAAATCAGTTAAATGAAGATGAAATCAGTTAACGATGAAATCAGTTAACGATGAAATCAGTTAAATGAAGAATGAAAATGAAATCAGTTAACGATGAAATCAATTAACGATGAAATCAGTTAACGATGAAATCAGTTAAATGAAGATGAAATCAGTTAACGATGAAATCAGTTAACGATGAAATCAGTTAAATGAAGATGAAATCAGTTAACGATGAAATCAGTTAACGATGAAATCAGTTAACGATGAAATCAGTTAAATGAAGATGAAATCAGTTAACGATGAAATCAGTTAACGATGAAATCAGTTAACGATGAAATCAATTAAATGAAGATGAAATCAGTTAACGATGAAATCAGTTAAATGAAGAATGAAAATGAAATCAGTTAAATGAAGATGAAATCAGTTAACGATGAAATCAGTTAACGATGAAATCAGTTAAATGAAGATGAAATCAGTTAACGATGAAATCAGTTAACGATGAAATCAGTTAACGATGAAATCAATTAAATGAAGATGAAATCAGTTAACGATGAAATCAGTTAAATGAAGATGAAATCAGTTAACGATGAAATCAGTTAAAGATGAAATCAGTTAACGATGAAATCAGTTAACGATGAAATCAGTTAACGATGAAATCAGTTAAATGAAGATGAAATCAGTTAACGATGAAATCAGTTAAATGAAGAATGAAAATGAAATCAGTTAAATGAAGATGAAATCAGTTAACGATGAAATCAGTTAACGATGAAATCAGTTAAATGAAGATGAAATCAGTTAACGATGAAATCAGTTAACAATGAAATCAGTTAAATGAAGATGAAATCAGTTAACGATGAAATCAGTTAACGATGAAATCAGTTAACGATGAAATCAGTTAACGATGAAATCAGTTAAATGAAGATGAAATCAGTTAACGATGAAATCAGTTAACGATGAAATCAGTTAAATGAAGATGAAATCAGTTAACGATGAAATCAGTTAACGATGAAATCAGTTAAATGAAGATGAAATCAGTTAACGATGAAATCAGTTAACGATGAAATCAGTTAACGATGAAATCAATTAAATGAAGATGAAATCAGTTAACGATGAAATCAATTAAATGAAGATGAAATCAGTTAACGATGAAATCAGTTAACAATGAAATCAGTTAAATGAAGATGAAATCAGTTAACGATGAAATCAGTTAACGATGAAATCAGTTAACGATGAAATCAGTTAAATGAAGATGAAATCAGTTAACGATGAAATCAATTAACGATGAAATCAGTTAACAATGAAATCAGTTAAATGAAGATGAAATCAGTTAACGATGAAATCAGTTAACGATGAAATCAGTTAACGATGAAATCAGTTAACGATGAAATCAGTTAAATGAAGAATGAAAATGAAATCAGTTAACGATGAAATCAATTAACGATGAAATCAGTTAACGATGAAATCAGTTAAATGAAGATGAAATCAGTTAACGATGAAATCAGTTAACGATGAAATCAGTTAAATGAAGATGAAATCAGTTAACGATGAAATCAGTTAACGATGAAATCAATTAAATGAAGATGAAATCAGTTAACGATGAAATCAGTTAAATGAAGAATGAAAATGAAATCAGTTAAATGAAGATGAAATCAGTTAACGATGAAATCAGTTAACGATGAAATCAGTTAAATGAAGATGAAATCAGTTAACGATGAAATCAGTTAACGATGAAATCAGTTAACGATGAAATCAATTAAATGAAGATGAAATCAGTTAACGATGAAATCAGTTAAATGAAGATGAAATCAGTTAACGATGAAATCAGTTAAAGATGAAATCAGTTAACGATGAAATCAGTTAACGATGAAATCAGTTAACGATGAAATCAGTTAAATGAAGATGAAATCAGTTAACGATGAAATCAGTTAAATGAAGAATGAAAATGAAATCAGTTAAATGAAGATGAAATCAGTTAACGATGAAATCAGTTAACGATGAAATCAGTTAACGATGAAATCAGTTAAATGAAGATGAAATCAGTTAACGATGAAATCAGTTAACGATGAAATCAATTAAATGAAGATGAAATCAGTTAACGATGAAATCAGTTAACGATGAAATCAGTTAAATGAAGATGAAATCAGTTAAATGAAGATGAAATCAGTTAACGATGAAATCAGTTAACGATGAAATCAGTTAACGATGAAATCAGTTAAATGAAGATGAAATCAGTTAAAGATGAAATCAGTTAACGATGAAATCAGTTAACGATGAAATCAGTTAAATGAAGATGAAATCAGTTAACGATGAAATCAGTTAACGATGAAATCAATTAACGATGAAATCAGTTAAATGAAGATGAAATCAGTTAACGATGAAATCAGTTAAAGATGAAATCAGTTAAATGAAGAATGAAGATGAAATCAGTTAACGATGAAATCAGTTAAATGAAGATGAAATCAGTTAACGATGAAATCAATTAACGATGAAATCAGTTAACGATGAAATCAATTAACGATGAAATCAGTTAAATGAAGATGAAATCAGTTAACGATGAAATCAGTTAAAGATGAAATCAGTTAAATGAAGAATGAAGATGAAATCAGTTAACGATGAAATCAGTTAAATGAAGATGAAATCAGTTAACGATGAAATCAATTAACGATGAAATCAGTTAACGATGAAATCAATTAACGATGAAATCAGTTAAATGAAGATGAAATCAGTTAACGATGAAATCAGTTAAAGATGAAATCAGTTAAATGAAGAATGAAGATGAAATCAGTTAACGATGAAATCAGTTAAATGAAGATGAAATCAGTTAACGATGAAATCAGTTAACGATGAAATCAGTTAAATGAAGATGAAATCAGTTAACGATGAAATCAGTTAAATGAAGAATGAAGATGAAATCAGTTAACGATGAAATCAATTAACGATGAAATCAGTTAACGATGAAATCAGTTAAATGAAGATGAAATCAGTTAACGATGAAATCAGTTAACGATGAAATCAGTTAAATGAAGAATGAAAATGAAATCAGTTAACGATGAAATCAATTAACGATGAAATCAGTTAACGATGAAATCA